>NC_056739.1:449134088-449434088 GCF_019279795.1 Protopterus annectens
AGGTGATGCTGGAATGCAGAGCAGTACTGACCAATTACTTTGTATGCATGATTTTACTCAACTACTAGGTCACAGCTACAGGCCATGGTGGTGCAGTGGTTAGCATTGTCACCTCACAGCAAGAGGTTCTTTGGTTCGATTCTTGGCTGGAGTGCCCTCTGTGTGGAGTCTGCATGTCCACCCCACAGCTGAGTGAACTTTAAAGACATGCAGGTAGTTGCGTGGGCATGTCTTCTTTGAAGGTTGGGTGCTGGGCTGGTAACGCAACACCATAAAAATCCATTGCCAGTCATTAGTGGACCAGTGATCTGCTGTGGCGACCCCTAACCGCGGAAAGCTGAAAGACTTTTTAGACTAGGTCACATCTATAGTAGTCACACAATTGAGTTCAGAATGCCTCAGTTACTATAGAAGAATGATTTTTTGTATCACTTGCCATGTACTGTGAGGGACAGTAACCATAGAGTCACCAGCATAGATCCTAGTAAAATATGATCATTTCATTTGCAAAGAATTCTGAAGTGGTCACTCAGTCTGTGTCACCATTGCATTTATACAGGACTTTAAACTTTTGTCAGCTTTCATCTCAGTCTTCACAGAAAGTTCAGAATTTTTATGAATTATGTCATTACCTGCATTTTGACTAACATTGTATAATTACTATAATGAGTTCCATAAAATGTTACACCATGTGGTAAAGAAAGTCATAGTACTTGAGTTTTTAAGAGATTTGCTATAAACGTGGTCTCATTATTCTTAGCCAAGTGTGGGAGTTCATTAATCACTTGAACCTTCTGTTGAAACTAAACTTCTCTGGTAAAGACAATACCACAGTAGGTGTTAAGGCAGGTAAAAACTTTGCCATTCATCTCAATGAGACAATACAAAGAGGAGAAAAAGTCCTCATTCACATGCATGAGATTCATTCCTCAGGTCTGACAGATTCACATATTATCAATATTTCACAATTAAGGGACTGTAATTTCAATGTATCAACAGTGGCACAGAAGCCATTGTTGGTGGGTGGGGCTCTGTAGGAGGTATGACATGTTTTGAAATTCCTGCAGAATTTTTGGCTCAGCTCAGAAACACAGAGTGAAAAGCTGGTGGAGAGTTTCTTGCAATCTTTTCTCTTGTAAAAGTAAAATATTCCCATTGAGCCATGCCTTGTTACATGGATATTGGCTACATGGCTAATTTTTTGAAGGAATTATTTTGAAATTGTCCACTTTGTAGAAGACTGCGACCAGCAGACTGTGTGACCTATAAATACACCAGATAGGTGCTGGGTATTACAGGTAAGTGCAACTTTTTATTTTTGAGAGATTGTAAGGCTGTAATAAGTCAGTGGTTTCGGATCCTGTTCTGTGGGTGCATGGTGAGGAATAAATGGGTATAAATTAAGTATTTTGTATACTTCTGCTGTATTTTTTTACTAAGTTGTAATGCATTGTAACAGTTTGTTTATTTCAAAACTTATCTATTGTAACTCTGATGTGTGTGTGTGTGTGTGTGTGTGTGTGTGTGTGTGTGTGTGTGTGTGTGTGTGTGTGTGTGTGTGGTTACTTACTCTTGGATGGGATCATCCACCATTTTTGATTTATTTTTATTTCAGTTATGCTTGTTTAACTGAATACATCATGGCTGGTCAGTTTGTTACTTGCTGGGATGGATTTAGCCGACTATTTTGCTTGTACATGCATGTATGCATTTGTACTTTGAGTAAAGTTAGACTAGTCCAGTCTTATTTGAGGGTAAACTAAGGTCCAGGAAATGAGTGCTTAACTGTAACTTCCTGATAAGGATTTCTGCACATATGCTCTACAGTTGTACACATTCAGGTTCTTAGTGACATAACTGTCCATTAGCCTAGTTTGGTAAAGTTGTCACAGTGGTCTATAATGAGAACACTTGGGGGGGGAATTTAATGAAGCCTACACTGACTTTTTTCCATGTATGCATCATGGTACACTGCTTACATGAAAGTAAGCAGGTGTGGGATTCAGTAAACAGAGCTGGGCGACATGCATGCACGAGCCAACCCAGAAGTATCTGTGGTATGCAAATCACCTCATTAGCAGGTAATTTTCATGAAAATGAGGGAGCTAGAGTGATCCAGCAAGCAGACAGGCAGCTCTGCAGACCCAGTGTCGGTGTCCGTAATGTACATAGAAAATTTCCATGTACATGAACTGAAATAGGCAATAGGGCTCTAAAAGTATAGTTAGAAAGACAGAAATAGCATAGCAGACACAGATATGAGCATAAGTATCCACCGTGTTTCCAAAACCATATGGTAAATTAAGTTAAAATAATTCTATTTTTTAGCTTGATCTTCAAGGCCATGGAACACATCATCATGGAACTTATAAACAAGGACAATGGCAACCTCCAAATGCTTGTTCCCACACAGTTTGGTTTTGTCAAAGGGAGAGCATGCCTGTTAAACTTGGTTGCCTTCTTCGAAGCAGTCACCAAAAGTATTACATTTAGCTTTCATTATTTTGCTGTGCTGATAAGAAAGAGAGTTATACAATACAGGTCAAATAAAGTGGCAGTGCTGTCTGTCATTTGGCTGTATAACATCTGCCAGTACAGAAATTTGGATCACAGCCTGTAGGACTAATAACTAAACTTATGAAACAACAGGCTGCAGCTATACTTGGAAATGCAGAACTCAGCATGACAAAATAATAGGTTAAGTCAAAGTACAGGAAAAAAAAACTTAATACTTCTTTGGAGAATGGTACTACCAGATACATTATAACATACTTTCATTCTCATTTGGAATGAGAAAAACTGCACAGATAGTCAAAATCCATAGAATCAAAGAATCTGACATTAAACAAATCCAGTAATTTGGCAAGAAGCAATGCCTGTACTACAAAATGCATTCTATGTGGATTCCAAAGTAGGCACCAAATAACATGAAATGCAAGGACTAGAGAACTCCATGTACTAATGTTTGTGAGTTGAATCTCACATGCTTTCAACAGAAATATCAGCATGTAACGAAATTCATGAAGTACTATTGTTTGGCACAGACAAAAGCCAGTGGCTAAGCTAATTAACATCTCAAAAAAGACTGAATAACTCTCTCTACTAATCCTTTCCACAGAAACTAGAAGTCAGCAGAAGGCAATTCATTAAAAACATTTAGAAGATATCTTTCTTTGAAAACAAGCCACAAGCAAAAATAATGAATGGCTCAACCTAAAAGGTGTTGTGAGTGGATCAGGAAAAAAAGGAGGACTGTGATTAAAATGCTGAAACTTCCTGTAGGTAACCCTCCCCCTACCTTACACGGACAAGTCTCGAGCATGCCCACAATTACACACTGCTCAAGATAAACATTGCAGAATGTAAACAAAGAAACGCTGGGAATGTCCCTTTTAGCTTCTGACGCAGAGTTTCCTTTGTCCATGGTGGTAGTGGATGTGCCACTACTGAGAGGTGGAGCTCTGGCAAAAGCTGAGGGTCAGACATCCTGGGACACTGCATTGTGCCACCCTGTTCTGAAAAACAGATGATACTGATTTGTAATGTGACTAAGACATTCAATTTACTATTATTAACCTAACCCTGCTTTGTAGAAGATCTAACTCATTGTCACTGTGACAGGCAAACAACAAAGATAAAACCTGACAGAGGCTGAATGAGTAGCACAAAACTACAAAATATTACCAAGACATGCCCACCATGGACATACATTACATAGTACGTTTCACATATCAGCAAAATCATGTGTACACTGTATGCAAAAATTCTTAAATAAAAATCTTCTGATGGTTTTATGATTTTGCATTAGTGCAACAGTTAAGTTGAAATGGCTATGGTTAGAATCTAGTCAGATGCAAAATAATTGTCAGAAGCAGATTTTATTCAATTTCTGTCATACTGCAATTTTTATTGCTTTCACAAATATCTTCCAGTTTTGAAAAGCTGTGACAGACAAATACAATAATTTTTTTAACCAGCTTTAAAATAAAGGTGCTGAACCATATAATAGCTGATGGCAGTCCACGAGTTAATTACCTTTTCATGGCACCAATGTAACAGTCTTTATTTAGAACACTGCAGCTAACACAGAAAACTGTGACCCGAGCAAAAAGATAAACCTTTGAGTGTTCAAGGTCATATATGGTCAATCTTTTGTGTGTTACATTGAAAGTTTATATTAGTAGAACATTACTTTCAAAAATATGCATTACAAAAGAGTGACTGACAGATTTAGGACTTGACTGAAAAGATCTGCTAGTTTATATCCTCCCAGTCACAGGCTGTACTGCCTGAATGACACAGATGCTTGTTCTTCCACATTCTACTTTAATAATTTCAGGGATCACAGTTTTTGAAGTTTCATATCCAATACTCTGAACTTGTGGCCTGGAAATATGACCTGGTCACCAAAGTTTTTCTTTACCAAAGGTAGATTGGAACATTATAAAACTCCTATGGCAGTGTCAAAAAACATTGCATACAAGATTTGATGCTTGGCTATCCTGCAAGAATGAGAATTCCATTTGTTCCAGATGTTTTTCTCACACATAAATAGTTCATCTTCTATACATTTGAAATCATTTAATAAAAGATCTCCAATGTCTTAGATAGGTCCTTAAATGTTAAATAGTACCCACGCTCATGAACTCAAAGAGTTTTCAAAGATTTTAAGCCACAGTGGCTTGACCACAGGAAGATTCCAAGAACTCTACTGATCACCCCTTACAGAGTTATACTCCATGTTCTACATTGTAGTTAACTTCAGGGTGTAGCTCCGTCGATCCAACTTTTCTGGATTGTCAGATGCCATCAAGGAGAAATCTCTAAAGATGTCCTGATAGGTTTCATCACCTAAGAAATAAAACAGTGCAAGTTAAATTATCACAAGAATTAAATCAGCAATTTGAAAAAGTTGTGTGTCTTGTTTTCAAATAAAACTATAGACCAGTAACTTAGACTATGAATACAAAACTTCATAGTGGATTCGCATCAAAATGACATCACATGTCAATATGACCGATTATGTACTAAGTATGGAAGACATTGTTTCACGCCCTAACAAGATCCTCAAACATCTGGGGGGACTGTAAACTCAAAACTTTTATTCATTTGTATTACTTAATAGTTTACCTACTGTATGACTTAAAAACAGTAAATTTGTGAAAATAACACATTTCAGAAAGTACAGTTGTGTTATCAATTTATCATAACTACAGATATTAGACTGTAGTAACTACTGCAGTCATAACTTCAGGGATCTCTGTCACAGGTTAAGTCAGATATCTGGCCAGAGTTTCAGAGCGAAGCCCCTTGCCCATAAGCTGACTTTCTGTCACTTTCACTTCATGTATTCCACATCCTGCTAAAAGGTGGATGTGCAATCAACCTTCTTCTCTTCTTTCTTGCCACCCCAAATGGACAGCATACCTAGCAGCAGGTTAGAGAGAGACTGCCTGAAAGGGATATATCCTGCAGAGAAAATGAGAGATACTAAGAACCATCCTGTGCTTTCTGAACAAAAAGGAAAAGATGGCAAAGCTATCGGAGTGACAAGATGTGCAAGGTACATGTTTGTAAAGAAGAGCTAAAGGAAGTAAAATAGGATAGCAGTGACGGCATTCAAACAAACAATTACAGGAAGTTAATAACACAACTATACTATGTCCTTCACGTAAACTCAATGGTACAGTCACACCTTCAGGGAAGAACCCCCGAGTATGTGGGCCCATCCCCTAGAGAAAATGTCACACCTATAAAAAATGAGGGCAACATGCCTTTTAGGGTTGCTGATGTGAAATCAGTCCTTGCCATGGATATGAGTTTTAGTCTGTAGTGCCTGTAAAAGGTGTGAACAAATGAGCAGGTAGCAGTTTCTAGGAAATTTAGGTTGATACTCCTCTGTATTAAGGCCATACTACCCCTGATAAAGTTATTCCCATGGTACATGACAGAAAATACAATGGAAAATCCTTATGGAAATAGTCTCATAGAAATAGATAGTACCTTTTGTTTTCTTCAAAGGACAAAGAGCTCATCAGTCCTCCTGCATTCCTTTGTTCTATCCTGGTATGTTAAATCTGTACATTGAGGGATCCAAGATTCTCTCCCCCATGTTTTAGGGTTTAGGAAAGAAAACAGACAGTTATATAGCTTGGTTAAGGGTCACCTAAGTCACTACCTTAGGCATGAAGGAGCGGTTAGTTTGTAAAGTGACTCTGTCCTTCCACAAAACCAGGAAAAGCTCTTTACGCATAAGGGCCTGAAGTTCCAGGTCCCTCCAGGTTGAACTCACTGCCAACCAGGAAGGCAGCCTTCCAAGACAGGGAAGTTTAGGTGGGTAGAAGCTGCTGGTTCAAAAGGAAGCAGTATTAGCTTTTCTAAAATGAAGTACAGATCCCAGCAGTACTGTTATTCTCTTTGACGGCCTGTGATGCATAACACCTATCAGAAAATGCTTTATTGATATTGCTGAGGTGAGAGGGGTTCTAGAGGTAAACAAGCTGAAACTGCAGAAATGGAATTTGATAGATATGCACGCTATGTCTAATGTGAATAATTCTGACAGGTACTAAAAGTCTATAGGTATGACTTTTTTGTGGGCTCTAAGTCTCATTTGGCAAAAGAGGAAGAAGCTTTCCTAATTAGCTATGGGTGATTTCCTGCTACTTGGTTTCTGTTAGAATATATACATTTAAACACTTACAACAGTGCATGCACATTTCTGTTTGTTAAAACATATATATAGCTGAAAATAAAGTAGGAAAGTAGGAAAAAAATAGAGTACTTAAGTACTGTATAAGTCTGGCATCCATACTGTGTGATAATTGTTCTGTGACTAGTACAGCTGCAAGGATAACCAGAGACAAGGATAACTCCCTAAGTCTTAAAGGTTGCCACATAACAAAATCAGCTTATCAGTAGACTGCATGACATCAAGCAGACTGGAAAAGATTGCTTTCATAGACATGATCCAAATGGTACAAAAACTACTATAAAAGGACTGTAAGACTAAATGGTGCTAGTTCTGGTATTTTGTAGGGGCATCAGTTCTGAGGTAAATGGAGAATTATTATCTGTATTTCTATCAGAAAGCAAACCTTGTACATTAAAAGCTGTAATATAGAGTATGTGTCATCTGTTATACAGATAAGTTATTTTATTAGTGACTGCGCTTAAGTTGCTTAAAGTTGTTACAGGATTGCAAAGTGCCATGATAATTAATTTTGCAGTGGCAAGCCTCTCCCTCCTGATACTACTGACTGTAGGAGGTGAAGAGCATCATATGATACTCTTTTAGGGGGATAGGAAACAGGCTTAGGTGCATTAAACTCGATTGATATAGAGATACTGGCAAACAGATTAAAATTGACAGGCCAGGATATGTCACAAATTGTGCATTTACAGGCACAATGGCTACCTACTATATGGACATCGCAGAAGAGATGTATGAATTTTCAAAAAGACTTTTTGCAACATTTTAATGACTCTTTGATTAGCAGGTTAGAGTTTGATGTTAATGTTACTAAATTCATAGCTTGGACTAAATGTACTTTGCAGTCTTTGTATATACAAATGCAGAAGAATTTAGTGCAAATTAAGTTAATGTTCAATAATGAATATGTGTGGAGAACCATGTTTAAAAAAATTAGTCCCAAGTACCAACTGGATTGAAATGCACGGGCCGCAAACAGTCTGCACAGATACATTCTGTACAGGAAAAGTTACACATTATAGTGGCAGGACAGGTAGCTTACATCCTTCTAAGTTGGGAACTGCTGATTGAGGGCTCAGTGTCTGTTATTCTAAAAGTGTATTAATTCTGGTTTAAGCACTTGGGCTTCAGGCTAGTTATTTTACATTAAGAGGGTTCGTGGTCTGCACTCTTGTGGGAGGAGAGGTTGGACTCTGCCCTTCTGAGCTGGGAATTTCTGGTTAAAGGCTTATATTGCCTGCATATTTGAACTGCTTCTTACTGAAACTGGTACACCTTGTTTGCTGTAGCATAGACTAGATCCAGGCCTGCTGAATCTAGCTTTGTTTGTATAACGAGCACTAATCCAGGCATTCTTTAAAGTATTCAATTGTATTTATTACTGCTTGGTAGTAACTTGATTAAAGTGTAGCTATCATTCTAAGTCTTTTGGATTAAGCACTTGGGCTTCAGACCAGTTGTTTTACATTAGGAAGGTGTGTGGCCTGTACTGTGGTGGCAGGATAGGTAGCTTACATCCTTCTAAGTTGGGAACTGCTGATTGAGGGCTCAGTGTCTGTTATTCTAAAAGTGTATTAATTCTGGTTTAAGCACTTGGGCTTCAGGCCAGTTATTTTACATTAAGAGGGTTCGTGGTCTGCACTCTTGTGGGAGGAGAGGCTGGACTCTGCCCTTCTGAGCTGGGAATTTCTGGTTAAAGGCCTATAGTGCCTGCATATTTGAACTGCTTCTTACTGAAATTGGTACACCTTGTTTGCTGTAGCATAGACTAGATCCAGGCCTGCTGAATCTAGCTTTGTTTGTATAACTTGAGCACTAATCCAGGCATTCTTTAAACTATTCAATTGTATTTATTAATGCTTGGTAGTAACTTGATTAAATTGTAGCTATCATTCTAAGTCTTTTGGATTAAGCACTTGGGTTTCAGACCAGTTGTTTTACATTAGGAAGGTTTGTGGCCTGCACTGTGGTGGCAGGACAGGTAGCTTACATCCTTTTAAGTTGGGAACTGCTGATTGAGGGCTCAGTGTCTGCTATTCTAAAAGTGTATTAGTTCTGGTTTAAGCACTTGGGCTTCAGGCCAGTTATTTTACATTAAGAAGGTTCGTGGTCTGCACTCTTGTGGGAGGAGAGGCTGGACTCTGCCCTTCTGAGCTGGGAATTTCTGGTTAAAGGCTTATAGTGCCTGCATATTTGAACTGTTTCTTTTACTGAAATTGGTACACCTTGTTTGCTGTAGCATAGACTAGATCCAGGCCTGCTGAATCTAGCTTTGTTTGTATGCTTGTTGTTTGTTTGCTTGTTATTTCCCTGAAACGCTAATTCCACCTAAAACGCAGATTTTCAGCGCTTCTGTGGATCCCTAGTGATATCTGCATTGCTTACTGTACTTATTTCCTTGTTTCACTTGAATGAAAGTTACTGTTTGTCATTTTTGCATTTAAGTTACCTGTAGCACATTGCATTTAAGTTACCTGGTACTTGCTCACTAAAGCAATTATATAAGTCAGCACTAAAAAATTAAAAGCACTATACCCTCACAAACTCCCCTTGAGTACCTTGTTCCCTATTGGCCCTTTTTTTTCAATTATAAAGGAATTCCCAATACTATTCTAGCATGTCCAAAGGTCAGTTGTCAATCTCCACTCCGGTCCAGCTGGTGAATCTGGGAATCTTGAGGCAATGTTACAACTGCCTCATGTACACAGACAACCCTCTCCTCCTCCCAACAAATTCCAACACATGTGAGAGATGCAACCATATAGCCAAACCGGAGGCCAAGCTCTCAACTCAGTACTGGCGTAACCAGTCAGGAGGAAAAGGAAACCACACTCGCTACAATTCCAGTCTCACATAGACCTACCACGACAGCAAACCAAACACAAACACAGAAAAACATACTCGGAGGCTCTAAATAAAAATCTGCCTAAGCAGCAGAGACCTCCAAAGCAGACACCCAAGCAACCGCTACCCCAAAACAAAACACGTGCAACACATAGCTCACAAAGCCAGTGTGCCGAACAATCACAGCCCTTAAGGCTAAACACACCTGATACACTTGTAATAGGTGATTCTATCGTCAGGCACACTGACGTCCTGCTCACCAGGCTGAACAAGGAGAAGGTCACAGTGAGCTGCCTGTCGGGCGCTAGGATCCGCCACATAACACAAGCACTCAGGTCACTCCAAGGCAAGTACAAATATGACTCAGTCATTGTCCATGCTGGTGTGAATGACCCTGGACTACTGAAAAGAGACATAGAGGAGCTCTCTGAGCATGTAGCCCAGGCCGGTATGACCCTGACCTTGAGTAGCATCTTACCCTCACCAAGAATGATGCCACAATATGAAGACAAGATGATCAATTTCAACAATTGGCTTAAGTACTGGTGTCATTCAAAGGGGATCAAATGCCTGTCAGCCTGGGATGACATGCTCGACAAGCCACGATGCTTCGCTAGGGACGGCTTGCACCTATCACTCCTGGGCTTTCAGATATTGGCAAAGGCTCTTGCTACCCCCATAGTGCCTTTTTTAGGCAAGGCTCAAAAGACAAACCCATCTCCATAGGTATCACAAGGGATAAGAAACTAAGAGTAGTGCTACTCAACGCCAGAAGTCTAAACCTTGTATAAATTCAATTGACATTATTAAATGCAGTGTTTCAGTTTTTGGCATCATGATTAATCTTAAATAGCATATAAACCTGGCTGGTTTCCATAATGGTCCATCACATCTGTAGTATTTACTAGGACTATTCACTATAGATGTTTCCTCCTCCTTTTGAGACACTTCTTGCTTCTCAATTACTTTTCCTGGAGACAAGACTATAGGAAGTTCATAATGACTGAAACTCTTGCCTTCTTTTTTTATGACTGATACCTGAGCTGGATATGTTTTTGTCTTTTATCTATCCCACTGAACATTAGTGGCTTTCTAGCTTTAGTTAAGTTGTAACAGTTTGCCTTTGAAAACATATCAGATTATATCAATACTTCTTTTTTTTATTGATAGTATCACGAGTTCTTGAAATGGTTATTTAAATATATAATAGAAAGGTTGTTGTTACAATTGCTGACCAATAATTTTCGACTCCAGGAATTTGCTAAATATAGATGATGAATCTATTGTTTCTGATATTATTATATGATAAATAATTTATTAAGTGGTAGAATGTGAATAACTGCTGTTGTTTGTTGGGTGGTTGATTTGAGTAGCAATGCTGCTCAGGTTGGGAGTTTGTAACTCCAAGAAATGGTTGGGAGAGTACAAAGTTTTGGTTCTAATTTATCTTTATTATTCGTGTTCTTTTTTAGTGTCTACTGTACATTCAATGTTGAATTCCATTATTCTATGGACTATAAGTAATCTACTACCTAGTAGCACCTACACAATTTCTGATGGACTGTTTTGTTCTTTTATACAAAACAAATGAATGGTCAAATTTTGTACAAGTCTCTTATATAATCAAAATGTTTCTTCTGAAATTAATATCTATTAATATTAATGGTCTAAATAATGGCTATAAGAGGAGAAGTTTACTTAAATACTTGAAATGACATATATCCCATGTAGTCTTTTTACAAGAAACACATCTTTTAGAGGGAGAAATAGATGAACTTAACACTAGATGTTACTGTGTATTATCTAACTAACATCATTTCCAAAAGAAAAGAGGAGTAGCTATACTATGGAGTAATACTTTACCCCTTCCTAAAATTATTGATGTTTAACAAAGATGACAAAGGCATGTTTTGCTCTGTTACATTAGAATTTAAAAGGAAATTATTTACGGTTATAAATATCTATTGGATTCCAGGAATTGGGTCTAATACAGTGAAATAACACTTAAATCAGATTGTACATCTATCTAAAGGTAATATTATTCTAGAAGGAGATTTCAATTTTATCTTAACAGACAAAGACACTAATACTTCTGCTAAAAGGAGACTTTTATCTTCAGCTAAAAAGTTGAGAGACTATCGATACATACTGCATGAGAGATATTAATGATTTTTCTGACCCAGGTTCACTCTTTTTTACACATTTTTCACATAGACATAGCACACATTACAGAACTGACAGAGTATTTGTTTCAAACGAGCTGATTAAGAGTTTAAGACTAAAGTAATTTCCTGTCCCCTTTCAGACCACAATGCTATAGCCTTTGAGTTAATAATTAATACAAATTAAAATAATTCCAGCCTACATAATGAAACTAAAAGACTTTCTCACCTCAGAAATTCAAAGTTTCATTAATATTAATAGTACTTATGGTACATCTGAGATATATATATATATATATATATATATATATATGGGATGTACTAAAAGCTCATCTATATGGAATAATTATTAATTGGTATTATAAGAAAAAAAAATGGGACAAAGATTTATGTGAAACACAAATGAAACTTGATAATTTAAAATTACAGAATCAAACAGGTAAAAATTAAAAAGGAAAAGACGACGAATAAATGAGTTCATAGGTTGGTACTAGGCTATCGGCCCTAGGGTCTATGCAGGCCTAGCCATAACAATTCCCTGGCTATTTCTTCCCACACTATTTACTTCCCTGGACCCCTGTCTAGCAGGGCGACTGACGTGATCCCTGGGGTGAATTTCCTTTCTCCCATCCAATCGTCAAGGTTCCTTTTGAAGAGGGCCAAGGAAGTGTTCTGCTTGACATGTATGGGCAGTCTACTCCAGAGTCTCGGGATTCTCTGGGCCAGGAACCTATCCCTCCAGCATGTTTTGTTTATTGTGATGACAAGGTTTAGATCCCTGGAGTGTGTGGTTCTAAGGGATTGGGATTTCTTTAAGTGTAGCATGTCCAACAGCTCTGGGTTTGACATGGGCTTGTATGTTAAGCAGAGATCGCCTCTGAGTAGACGATATGCGACAGAGTATAGCTGGAGTTTTTTAAGGCGGTCAGCATAGGGCATCTGCTTTAGGCCTGTGATTCTTTTAGTGAGGTATTTCTGCAGCCTTTCCAGTTGTTGCAGATGTCTTGAGAGGTACATATCAAATGGGGCGTTGTATTCTATAATGGGTCTAATGAGGTCTATCTAATAGTAAATATTTAGAAATATTAATTCACAAGACAATGATAAACTTAGAGAAGTTTAAATTTATAAATTACTCTACCAACCCCAAGTTCTTAATTAATTTAGCTAATAAACCTAAGAGACTTAGTAAACAATCATATCAAAGAGATTTATTCTCCTAAAAAAAGAAAAATGTTATGGAATATTTTAATAAAATTAACCAGAAACCAAGTATATAGATTCTAAAGAAGTAATAAGAGCATTTAATAAAAAAATATACCAAACACAAATTATCAAAATTACAAGTTGAAACTTTAGACAATCCCATCTCATTTTCTGAAATTCAATGTCAAATAAATAAATTAAAATAAAATAAAGCTCCTGGTAATGATGGAATTATCCCTGAAATTTACAAAATAATGCCCAAAGAAGCTTTACGTGTATTACAGAAACTTTTTTCTATCTCTCATGACCTAGCCAATAACCTGTCTTCTTGGAAATATACTCTCATTTCTCCCATATTAAAGGTAAATAAGGATCCTATTAAGTGCTCCTCATACAGACCAATCTCTCTTTTAAATGTTGACTATAAAATGTTTATGTGCATTTATGCTGACAGACTAAAGAAATTTCTTCCACTTCTGGTTGATGAAAACCAAACAGGTTTTATTTTAAACTGGAACACATATGATAATGTTAAGAGAGTTTTAACCTTAATTTATTCTTTAAAAAATTAAAAGAAAATGTAATCATAATTGGTCTGGACATAAACCGTGCTTTTGATTCTGTTAGTTGGGATTATCTTTAATTAGCTTGGAAGAATTAAAAATTTCTAATAATAATTGAATTTAACTTATCTTTCATCTTTATAGAGGATGCCAAGCTTACATTAAAATAGGTACTTATACTTTGCACTACATACAAATACTCAAAGGGACTAAGCAAGGTTGACCTCTATCTCCCTTACTTTTTACTCTGGTAATGGAACCATTGGCTAATTTAATAAGAATTAACCCAGATATTGAAGGTTTTAATTTAAGTGTTGATGTGACTCCCAAAATCCAACTGTTTGCAGATGACATTCATCTTGCTACAAAGGAAAATAGTGCTTCTAACTCTGCTGGTTTTAAAATTATGGAAGATTTTCAAAGGAAGTCAAGTTTATTTTTTAATGATAAAGCAAAAAATATGTCCTATTTACTTTAATAATACTAGCCTAGATGAGAAGTTTAATAAATATTTAGCTCACTCAGATGAGTTAACATATTTAGGAAAAGCATTAACTAAAAATATTAAAGATATAGTAATTATAATAAAAGCTTAGGCTCTATAAAGAACCATATAAATAAATGGAATAAGCTTAATTTTACAATGGATGAGAGGCTCTCTATTATTAAAATGATAATTTTACCATTCTATATATTGTACAATTATTATCACTACTACCCTCTAAAACATATATAAAATAATGTAATTCAGTAATTTTAAAGTACTTATGATTCCCAAATAAACCTAATAGCTCATCACTTGAGAGATTGGTCCAGAGGAGGGATTGGTTTACCAGACTTGGAACTATACTGAATGGCTTCAGTGATTAAAACCATTTCTTTATTAACAGATAAACATTATACAGCTAAATGGAAGAAATTCTTAGTGTTTTAATTCATAGGATGTATCTAATTCTCAGGATCTATATCACATAGTCGAACTGTCATAATTCGACTATGTAAATATCGAACCCAGAAGTTCGAAATCTAAAAACTTTGAACACTCAAAACAGTGATTTTTTTCCTCAGGGAAAAAAATCACTGTTCGGTACAAAACGTAGAAACGCATGAACACTACATACTGTTACTAATGTGGGGGGCTTCACCCCCCCTTGCCCCGCAATGTGGGGGGGGTGCCCCCTACTTAAATATACCAACTCTGAGATTGCACCACAGTGGAGGAAATAGCAAAGCCTCGGAAACGGCCCACCAAATTATTTCCCTGGGAAAGAATTTGATGTTCCATGGCTTCGCTATTTTCAAACTTCAAACTTCCCAGTTAGATGTTTCAGCATTCAGACATTTGTGCATTCTAACAAATGATACAGACCCTAATTCTCACATAATATGACATAATCCATTAACTTGCTTGCTAAAGACCATCTTACTACATATAATCTTCAAACATATACATCTCATTATATGGTACTTATACTGAAAAACTTTAGAAACTTTATCTGCAAAAATCTAGTCTATGAAGCCTGGAGTTTCCTCCTTTTCCTGTTGCCTTTACAAAAGGAAATCTCTCTTCTTTAGGTCTTGCAAAGATGATGGTATTCAAGGAAAATTATTTTATTTATTGGTTTCAGTTGTTGACAGATGACTAGTTGAATTCTGTTCATTTTTTTAATTGATAAATATGAATTAAGTAATGATTTACAGTTGGAAATACAAGCCTATAAACAGTTTGTACTTTGTAAAACAGACCTAATGTCAACAAATATAAAAATGTCTGCCCCTAAATTATTCAGCCTTTTAACTTTCTTCATACAATGTAAATTACCAAATAACAGCAAGCTTTCACAAACATATAAAATAATTAGATATGACACAAAAAATTATCTGGAGAACTATTGGAAATATGTCTCCTTAGTTAATAATACTCCACCCAGTGATGAGAATAAGAGAATAATAATAGAATCATCTAACTTGACTACTTCCTCACTTAAATGGAGATTGTATGCTTGGAAATTTATGCACAAGTCCTTTTTGACACCTCTCATCATGGGAAAAATTAATGAGAGAGACATTCTGTGCTGGAGATGTAAAATAGAAACAAAGGCTGACTGGTCTCATATTTTTTTGATTATGTAATTCTTAAATCATATTGGGACAACATTAATAACTTTCTTCGGGCTTTATTTTCAGATAAATTTGTCCTATCTAAATCCTTGATTTTGTTTAATACACCAGTTTCTGCTTGTGTACAAAATTAAATATCCCTTGGTTTGGTCCATCTTAACTGTTGCCAGAAAGGTTATAACTAGAAACTGGAAGTCTGAACGTCACCCTCTTTCTTGGAATTCAAGAATATTATAACTGAAGTTTGCTACTTGGAATTGTTGACCATTAAGTCTAGATCCATCAGAACTACTTCATCATATAACATGTGGTATAAGTTAAAAATCCTATTAGACAAATAGTCATTAAGTCTTTGAAACCATTTTATTTATCTTAAAGTTTTGTGTAACTTTTATATAGTGGACACCTTTGTAAATACTTTAGCTGTGTTATGCTTTTGGTTTTCTGCTTTGTACTATTATTGAATTTCTATTATTCATTTTATATAATTGATTTCTTACATATGAAAATCAATAAACTTGTTTATAAAAAAATGCTTTCATAGACAGGATCCAAATGGTACAAAAAAAGTAATATAAAAGGATTGTAAGACTAAATGGTGCTAGTTCTGGTATTTTGTAGGGACATCAGTTCCAAGGTAAATGGAAAATTATATGTATTTGTATCAGAAAGCAAATCTTGTACATTAAAAGTTGTAAGCTGTAACATATAGTACATCTTGTCTGTTATATAGACAAGTTATTTTATTAGTAACTGTGCTTAAGTTGCTTAAAGTTGTTATAATATTACAAAGTGCCATAATAATTAACTTCAGTTTCCCTCATAATGTTAAGCAAAATCCTTCAAGCTACCAGACAGTGTGTGTATATGCTTTGGCAATACCAGAATCCCCTCCTTCTCTGCTAACAAATTAACCTGCTGTGAAAGAACAAATGCTTTCTCTATCTGGTCAGTTATATCAGGTAAGAAAGCCAACATCACCTGTTTCTGTAGGGTCCAATGAGGTCAAATTGTGGTCCCACTCTGATAATTTTCTAAATCACTCTTGGCATCAGGGCAGAGGTGGGAAAGCCAGAGGAATCTGCCTTTTTAATTCAGAGAAAAGGCACACATAGACAAAGGCTTCTTGTGATGGGTTGGTGGTACAGAACTTCTTGTGCTTGTTCCAGGGGCATGCAAACAGGTCTATTGCTGTGAGGAACCATATGTTGATCAATGAATGGAATACCTGCCTTTGCAGTGCCCACTCACTGGATTCTGATGATGTCCTGCTAAGGTACCCATTACTGAGTTCTCTTTTTTGGGGATATGCAAGGCCAGTAACATCAGGCCATGACTCACAGCTGTATCCCAGGTTTCATGACCAGCCAGCACAAGTGATAAGATTGGGCACCCCTCCTGTTTGCTGATATATCACATTAAGGTTTACTATCAAAATTTCAGATCGCATTCACATGAACTGGGAATGGTCGAAAGGCTAATTTCCAGTTCACGGAAGGTCAAACCAAAAATGGTCAACTCCACAACAGTGAATGCTAGTGTGCATTTGATGTGTGGTTGACGTTCTACCTGGAGTTTGCGGTACAGTGGGGATTGGGAAATATACCCATTTCCTCAATGTAGTGCGATTTCGGAGTTTGTATATATAGTTAGCAGGGAGAGTGTGTGAGGGGGGATGCATGGGGGCTTGCCCCCTGCAAAACGTTAGTTGGAAGTGACTGGAAGGCAAGGTGTGCTAGGTAATGTCGACTTTTTGAATAGGGATGGGTCGACATTACCGGTGTCGTTATTTTTGCCTTTCCGAAGTTTTTATTTTCAGTGGTTTTTTTCGATGACGTGATTACCATTTCAGGATTTTAATAGTAAATCCACATTAATGTTGTGTTGGTTGCTACTATCTTCTGGGTACCTGGTACCTGAACAGTTCATACAGCTTGAAGGGCATAGTACACTACCACCATTTCTTTCAGATTTATCTGGAGTTTTCTCTCTCTACTTTCAGACCACCTGCATTGCACTTTTAAACACTGGAAGTGAGATCCCTACACCTGGCCTTAGGTATCAGCTGTCAGGGTATGATTGCACTCAATGTAGTGCGATTTCGGAGTTTGTATACATAGTTAGCAGGGAGAGTGTGTGAGGGTGGATGCATAGGGGCTTGCCCCCTGCAAAACGTTAGTTGGAAGTGACTGGAAGGCAAGGTGTGCTAGGTAATGTCGACTTTTTGAATAGGGATGGGTCGACATTACCGGTGTCGTTATTTTTGCCTTTACGAAGTTTTTATTTTCAGTGGTTTTTTTCGATGACATGATTACCATTTCAGGATTTTAATAGTAAATCCACATTAATGTTGTGTTGTCTGTTACTATCTTCTGGGTACCTGGTACCTGAACAGTTCATACAGCTTGAAGGGCATAGTACACTACCACCATTTCTTTCAGATTTATCTGGAGTTTTCTCTCTCTACTTTCAGACCACCTGCATTGCACTTTTAAACACTGGAAGTGAGATCCCTACACCTGGCCTTAGGTATCAGCTGTCAGGGTATGATTACATACAGAAGGACAGAATTATTGTCAGGAGTGTCATAAGGATGGTGGAAGCTAAATGTCCCAAAATACAGAAGATTTGCCAACATTTCTAGTGTGAAAGGGAAGGTGAGAGGGAGAAAATTTTTTTGGTGGAAGGAGCACTCTGGAGATGATGCCCAACAGTGTTCCCAGGAATATGTCTCGTCTCTGTGGCTAGGACACAGGTTTGATCCAAAGTTAAATCTCAGTTTTTGTAGGCAATTTTGTGTGTAGGTGAGGACTTTCCAAGTCTCTATCTGGCACTGGGCTTGAAGCAAGCAGTTGTCCCTGTACAGGTAAATATGGATCACCCTTGTTCAGCAATGGGCTGTCACTGGTGCCAGGTGTTGGTGAAAACCCTCACTGCTGTAGCTAGACCAAAGGGCAGAGTGGTAAACTGGTAATGGATACCTCCTGCTAGGAATACTAGGAAGTGCCTACACCATTTCTGGATGGAGATGTGTAGGTAGACATCCTTTAGGTCCATAGTAACCAGGAATGTCTAGGGGGCATATAACTGGTAAAAGTTCCTGAACTTGGGAATGCGTATGAATTTATTTAGTTTGGACACATCCAGAAGGGCCTTCCAGGGACCATCCTTCCTATAGACCTTGAACAGCCTTGAAAAGAAACCCTAGGCTTCTTGATCCTTTATAAGCATTTCTGTACTTCCTTGTTCTAGCATTTGCTGTAAAACTGGGCACTATGAGATGTCCTGCTCACTTGGTTCTCTTGTAATTCCTTAAGAAATACTAAGTGATAACCTTTTACAGTAATGCTGAGGATGCATTTGTGTGAGGTATGGCCACAAACTTCCTATCCAGAGAGGTAGCTAGCTTGTTTCCAGAATGCTGGGGTGGGCTTCAGAATGGGAAAGGGGCTCTGAAATAGTTACATTTTATATTCACGGTGACTAAAACTTTGCTCGCCTCCCTGGTTCCCCCTGCTTTCCTGACGTATATTTTCTTTTGGAAGAGACAAGTTTCTTTTGACAGTTAGGCCTTCTCTGTCACCTATAAAAAGGGCCTTGCTTGCTGGGAAAATTCTTATTGAATCTGGGGGGGGGGAATGGTACTTGGAATGTGTGTCTTAGTGTCCATCATTTTCTCTTTTTACTGAAGTACTGAAGACTTCCTAGGCATGGCATCCAGTGGGGAGGTCTTTACCTGATGGGGCATTCAAGAATTTTGCCTTGGACATCATCTGCAAGATATTGTATCCACAGTCATGCCTGCCTTCTGAGCACAGACCCAGTGAGCACTGCTCTGGAAACAGCATCTGCAGCATCATAAATACATTCAGTAGCATTTTGTCTGACTGAATCACAGTCTAAAACCAGTAAAAGAATGGTACCCTACTATCCTCATTTTCTAAATTATAGCTGTCCAAGATTTATTTCAAAGATTGTTCCTGGAAATCAAGAATGTGGGCTTGAAAATGAAGGCCCCTAAAGGTCGTTATGGAGAAGGTTTACACCTTCTTTCCCAATATGTCTAACAGCCTGCTTTCATTGTCATTGGGTAAGGTATTCAATCCAAGGGGGACTGAGCTCCTTTTGTAGCCTCATTGTCATTGGCCAAAGTATTTACTTAAGTGGAAACAAGCTCCTTTTGTAGCCTACAGAGATAAAGTAATGGAGTCTACATCAGGGTTTCGGTATAAGACAAGGAGTGTAGTCCTATCTAGTCTCTGTGTATCGAGGCTGAGAATCAACTAGTTCTCAAAACATCTAACAAAGCCCCTTGAACTGGTGGCACTGCTACAGATTTGAGGGGGGGATCATAGCCCATCAGGTCTAAGGGATCTCCTCTGTCATTCTGAGGCCTCAGAAGCTTGTCATTTAAAATGGTACCTCCTTAGGACTACTGTGTCAACAAAGGAGAGGTCCTGAGTTCTCTTCACTACCTTAATGCTGAAATTATTTGTGATCTGTAATCTGAACTCTAAATGATGCTCCCACTCTTAAGAAGCATCAGAATCAAACCTGTCCTTTTCCATACTAGTCTGAGGAAGTCTTTCCCCCAGAAGTGGAGGGCTTACTCTGTTTACACTGAAACTGTTGAAAGAAGCTGCAGGCACCCTTGGACTTAAGGAAACAATTTTATGAAGGGCTGTGGGAGAGGAGACAGATGCTCCCTAAATGGGTTTTCTCTGTTCTGACTTCAGTCATTTGCCCAACATCTGTTCCCTAGGATGATGGACAGGGATGTCCCCTCATCTCTAAAGAGTGGTTGCCTTTGTCAACAATAAGTAGTGGAATGTCTTCCAAAACTTCTGTAATAAGATGCCTTTCCAGTAGCAGAAAAAAATAAGTTATGTACTTACCATAGGGTTCCATCTATGATGTCCATTTTCATTAATTCCTCAACAATTGGGACAGAGTCCCCAGCTACCCGAAATCCAGGGAGGACACTAAGGAAGGATATTGCTGAGCATTGCTGAGCCAAATGCTGCTCTTCCACTCAAAGCTAAATCCAATTTGTCATGAGTAACATCAGTTTGAGGATTAGCTCAAGTTGCAGCTGCACAGATATCGTCCATGGAAGCCCTGGATGAAAATATTGATGTTACAATGGACCTGGATGAATGAGCTCTCAAAGATTTTGGTAAGGATAGGCACAATTTGTTATAAACAAAGGATAAACAGTCAGCCAGCCATCTGGCTAAAGTTATTTTGTAATTGACTTGCCTAATTTAGACTCTGCAAAGGAAACAAACAATCGGTCTGTTTTTCTGAAATTCTTTGTTCTACGTAAATAAAAACATAATCACCTGTGAACGTCCAGCAAATGTAATGTATTCACCTTTGTTTGTGAAATTTGGAAAGAAAATTGGAAAATTAATGGACTAATTGATGTTGGATTCTGACACCACCTTAGGAAGAAATGAAGGAATGGTTGACAATGCTATCCTGTCTTTATGAAATGTTAAACAAGGAAGTCTGGAAGACAAAGCTTGAAGTTCTGCAAGTCTTCAAACAGAGATAGTTTTCCAGGTTAAAAACTTTAATTCACATTTTGCGGCTGGTTCAGTGGGAGAATGAACCAAGGTTTGTAGTACTAAATGCAAGTCCGATGGTGGAGTTGGATCTTTATAAGGTGGTCTCAAAAGAAGAGTACCCCTTAAAAAAGCATTAGAATGTTTTGATGAAGCTAAGGTGGAATTTTCAACACCTATATTAAAATTAGAAATTGCAGCTAGTTGAACATTAACAGTTGAGGAACTGGCCCCTTTATTAAAGATTGTTGCTAGAAACTCAGGAACTCTATGTACTGGTGCTGAAAAGGGGTCAATATCTTTTTGCTGTGACCAAAAAACAAATCTTTTCCATTTACTTCTGTAAATTTTCCAAGTGGAAGCTTTATGGGAAGACAAAAATATATGAAGGACACGGGAAAATAGCCTGGGTTGTCTAGCTATCAATGGAAGTGGAGAAACTATGCGGTCAGTTTTAGGTTTGAGATGTCCGGGTGAATCATGTCTGTCTGGTGGGACAGGAGGTCTGGAAATGGATCCAAAATCCATGGAGGGTAAACTAGATGAAGCCAAAGAAAGGAGAACCAAATCTGTTGAGACCAATAAGGAGCAATGAGGATGACTTTGTTCTTCAATTGGGAAGCTTTCTGTAAAAATTTGGAGATTAAGGGGGTTGGGAGGTACACATACAGAAGACCAGCAAGCCAGTTTTGAATAAGAGTATCTCTTGGTGATTCCCCCAGTGGAGGGATTAGGACAAAGAACCTGCTGCACTTGTTGAGGGAACATGCAAAAAGGTTGCAGCATGGATGGCCCCATTGGCAAAATATCTTTTCCGCAGTTTTCACGTTGGGAGACCACTCATGAGATAACAAAATGGACCTGCTCAACTTGTCTGCTATCACGTTGGATTTCCCCAGAATGTGTGTTGCTATCAGAAATTGACTAGATGAGATCATCCTTTGCCGCAATCTGAGAGCTTCTCGATACAAGGGGTAAGATCTGGTCCATCCTTGTTTGTTGAAGTGCCAAACCGCAGACGTATTTTGTCTGTCTGAATTGCAATTGCCCTGAAAAGGGAATGTTGTAAAGCCTGCAACACCAACAGTACTGGTCTCATTTTCAGGACATTGATATGCATATTGGCCTCTTCGGGGGACCATGTGTCTTGGACTGTCTTTCTGAAGAAGTGCCCCCCACCCAATTTGGGATGCATCCGTGGTCACTATGGCCTTGAGCTGAGGAAGAATGAAGGGACAGCCTTGTAGAACTTGATTTGAGCGGATTCACCACCAGAAGTATTTTTTGCATGCCTGAGTAATTTTGATCTAGGTGGACAAAGGCTGGTGTAAAATGGACTACTGAGTCACTAATGTCCACTGAAGAATTCTCATATGGTACCTTGCTAGGGGAACTAGGACTATTGCCGCAGACATCGATACCAAGGCTTGTAGACTCAATCAGGAAGAAAGAGAAGAATTTTTAATTATCTTTTTAACTTGAAATCAGATAGTCTGTACCCTTGGAAAAGGAAGGGAGGCTGTCACTGATATTGTGCTGAATAAGACTCTTATGAACTCTAATGTTTGAGAAGATTCTAACAGAGATTAGTTGAGGTTGATGGCAATTCCCAGAAGACAGCAAGTCTGGAGTGCAAACTCTCAAGCTCTTATCAGTAGAGCAATGGCTTGCAGCCAGTCATCCAAAAACGGAAACACCTGGAATCCCTCCACTCTGAACTGAGCTGGTGCTACTGCCATGCATTTGGTAAACACCTTGGGGGCTGTGGTGAGGCCAAAGGGCCTCTGAATTGGTAATGACTGGCTCCTAGCCAGAAGTGTAGATACCGTCTAGATTGTCTGTTCATTTTTATGTTATAGTATGCATCCTGAAGGTCTGTTGAGCACATCCAGTCATTCTTGTACAGGAAAGGCAAAATGGACTGAACTGTAACCATCTGGAACTTGGTGTACATGACTGACTTGTTCAGAAAGCTGAGATCCAAAATTGGTATTCAGCCCCTGTTTTCTTTGGCACTAAAAAGAATTTTGAGTAAGTTCTGGATTCTATCTGATCTAGGGGGAACTCTTGGATAACTTTCTAGAGATGCTGCTTTCCTCTAACTGGGTAGAACATCATGAATTGTGTTTAATGCTGGTGGGGATGGTAGGAAAAAGGGAATTGTATAACATCTGGAAATAATCCTCTGCATCCAGGTATCTTTTGTAATATCTACCCTGGTTCTCTGGTGCAGAGATAAATGACCTCTGACTGCCTCCAGAGGTAGACAACTGGGCCTCCTTTCAGGATCAGTAATAGGGCCTGTCAAAAAAAAAGGAATCTCTGGACCCCTGGTTCTGCAGACCTCCTCTGCCATCTGGGCTGTATCTTCTGTTTGATCTTGGAAAGGACCCTGGGACTTTCTAAACCAAAATTTTTTGACCACCTCACTGATTCCTAGAGAAGGTTCTTTGAGGGGTCAAAAAACAGGGTCTGTATCACCAAATCAAAAGCACTGAAAAGCTAATTATATATATGAACTCTGAGATCGCACTACAGTGAGGAAAGGGCAAATTTTCCGATCTTCACTGTACTGCAATCTCACGATAAACACCTCGATGAACAGCATTTTCGGTGTTAAAGCCGTTTGCTTTTCAGTCTTTTTGATCTGCTGATATAGACTCAAAAAAACATACTCCCACTGCAGAGAGGATTTTACTATCTTGCTCACACCTGGAGAGTGTGTTCTTTATCTTAGGGCCAAACAATGAACTGTCATCAAAGGGTGTATTGATGAACGAGGCCTTGTAGGACTCTGCAACATCACACAGGCACATCCAGGCATGCTTCCTAATAGAAATGCCTGAACTCATCACCCTTGAGGTACCTTCAGCTGCATGTGAAACATGCCTCATGGATGAATTCATGATCAACTGTAGGCTACCAACTGCGAGGCAACAGAAGTCTGAGCCTCAGAACTACTAGTCTCAGTGAGGGATTTGGAGTTCTTTAATCAAATCCCTCTGCAAATCTAGTGACGTGTGTCAAATAATTCAGTGACCTCAGTGCAAAGGAGGTTGAAGAATATATACTCTTCCCAAATCTGTCCCTCTACCGGTACTCCCTTGCTCCAAAACTCTCTCCTGTCTGGTCTTTTGAGGATCAGCTCAACAGTGTTTGGTTCCTTCGACTCCTGCCTAGAGATCAAATCAATGAGCTCTTTGGTGGGCGTAGTCACTTAGGAGGTAGGTGGGTCAGACCCAAAGGCTTCCAGGAATAAGAATTACTCTTTGGAAGGGTTATCAATAGACCAGCCACGCCTTTGTTTGAGAATTTCCAGGATGTCTCCAAATGAGATGCCATCAGGTGATGATCTTGGGGACCCATCCCCCTCACCAAAATTGAGATCTTCAGTGATCAACTTCTGAGGAGAGTCTAAGTGCCTCCTCTTGCACTTTCTCTTCCTAGGGACTTCTTCAATGGGATGTTCCAGAGAAGTAGCAGAAGAAATGAGAATACCCTAATGGGTAGCCTGGAGACTTTGGGCTGGCTGTACCTGTGGAATAGAGTGATGAGGCTCAAGGCAGAGACACATACTGGATCCAGAGGGGAGATCCAAGGAGGGAGCAGCCATCTATCTTGCAGAAGTAGAAAACACTCTCTCCACTACATAGAAGGCACAGCAACCCAGGGAGGATGTGGGTGACAGAGCAGAGAAGCCATATTTCCAGAACACTGGCTCCCCCCTGATCCAAGTGCAAGCTGCTCAAGGCAGGGGTTGGACTCTAACAACTTCACAGTCTAGTCTAACACCTCGGACCCGACAGGGGCACTTCACCTCAGAGAGTCATCTTTCTCCGACACTCTCAGAGTTGGTGCACTCAAAGAACACATCAGAGATAAAGACATGATGATCTTCGGATCTGACACAGATGATCCCAGAGAACTCAGATCCAAGGGCTCCAAAACCACAGGTTGGATCGGAGAAGGAGCTGGGATAGGTGGCATAGTACTGGTAAGGGCTTCCTGACTTGAAGGGATAGGAGCCGGAAGAACTCCCATCTGAATCTGTACCAAGAGAAACTTCATCATTATTCTATCCACATCAGCTTCTGTCAGGCTTCTGGAAGAACGAGAGGATGAAGATACAGAGGTGAACTTGGAATGCTGGTGTCTCTTCAAAAAAGTTGAGGGAACTCCAGAGGGCACAGGATCCAATGAGGATGCATACCTCACTCAAGGTAACGGCTTTGGATCTGACACCACTGGATCCAATGAAGTAGACTGAACATCTGAAGCTGGCTGATCAGAAGATCTGGGCTTCGATTTTGGACTTATTATGAGCTGGTTCCAACACTGGATTCAGGAAGGGGTAGAAGACCCATATGGATCCAATGGCCTCTTTCTGTGCTCAGTTTTGTCGATTCTTGAGGGTGGAGCTCCAGATAGTGCCTCTGAAAAGGTCAAAGGAAGAAGACCCTTCAGTATTAATTTATTTTTACGATAAACAATTTCCCTAAGATTGAAAGATTTGTATATTTCACAATCCACTTTGAGGTGATCACAGCCAAAATAATAAATGCACCAATCATGTGCATCAGAGAATGTGAGTTTATGCCAATTTTTTTATATTTTTTAAAGCCAGGAACCCGATTTGCCATTTTAGCACTTTTACTAAAAGAAAGAGTAGAAAAAAACGTCTTTTTTGTTTTTTTATAAAACAGGAATGAAAGTAATACCAACAAAGGTATTAGAAAGGGAAAGGGGGAGAAGAAGAAAAATACCAACAATGGTAAAAAAGAAATAACTAAGTAGTGTATGTAAGAAGGATATTAGATATATTAATAGATTGGGAAAAAAGGTTAATCGGGCAAATACAGATATGACTTATCTGAACAAATTTTAGTAACACTCGAGAGCTAACAGCGACCACATATGTACATGAAAGCAGCAAACGAGATCTGAGGTATGCTAGGGGATAGACCATTGTGGGTAAGAGACGATCTCTAGAGTTCTAGTGGCCACGAGCTGTAAAAATTGGCTGAACCCAACTGTTGAGGTATGAATGAAAACTGACATCAGATACTTTGTTTTCTGGTAAGACATTTAGATCAGTGAGACATGCTGCAGTCAACCAATGTGACTCAAGCCTCCCTTGGGCTCATCAGAGTTAGATAACTAAGCAGATGCCACTGCCTCCATTGTATAGGTGTCCAAGAAGACTCCACTGACTCCTTAGGTCTCACTTGTACTGCTTGAGGATCTATCAGTGCAATTACTGTCAAAATACATGGATGGCTTGCAATTAAGCACTGCCAGCTTCTTTTTATTCAGATGTGCTAGAACTGCCTCCAATCTGGTCATAATCAGCTTAGACCTAAACTATTTGTAGATGCCACAAGGGGTGATGTCATCATCAAGGCCCAAACAGTAGATGCACTTATTTCTATCTTTAAAGTGCATTTGTCACATAACTTGTTTGGGGGAGATCCTCAAACCACCACCTAAAAAACACACACATACTTAAGAATACTAAACCTTTAGGTCAAGCACAATAAAAAAAATAAGGCAATTATAAGAAAACTCCCCTAGGGGGTACTTAACTGGCTACTGTTTTCATTCATGGTTTGCTTAACAGACTGAACTAATGTCTGACGTGACCCATTCTGCAAGAAAGACCTGAAGATGATCTTTTTATCAAGATGTGGAGTCATCTAAAGTGAAAGTAATGTTAGGGCAGCAAATGGGGAATGGGTATGGCTGGGAAGCTCTGGCCCAAATGTCAAGCTCGGCCTGCTACAGACATCCCTGAAGTTATGATTGCAACAGTAACTTACACGAAGAACATCCTAACCTTGTAGGAAGAACATACAGAGCTATCATGTATCCAAGCAAATAAAAGTTCATTCTAACAACTTGTTCTTCTAAAATGTTTAATGTAAATTGCAACCACATCTGGTACAGCTGACATGATCATTGCTCTGGTTGTTGTCTGATGTCATTAAATTAATTTAATCAGCATAAAGAACAATTTCAAAATATACACATAATCATAAAAAATATATAATTCTAATGTTTCTAGTCCAGTTGTTCTTGGCAGGGTGACTGTACATATCACCTACTGCCCCCTTACTAAATACACTGACTCCAAGGTTACACAACTTTTTTAACAAATGGAATAGTGTTTTTTACTTATTTATTTTTAGCAAATACAGGTATTCCTCTTATTCCAAGGTGTTAAAGTGTCAGCGTGTTAATATACTAAGTAACTTAGGGGGGGAGAAGGGGGCTATAACCCTCACAATGTTTGTGTTTCAATTCATTTACTTTTTTAATGAATGCAGTCTGTATCCATTTCTATCTCTTCTGCATTCTGCTGTTAATGTTAGAAATGTTACAGTTGAGTATGCAAACAACTGGCAGAAAATGTTTTCAAAAATGTGTAAAATAACTTCTGCACATGAAATTATGCTGTTATAGTTTAACAATGATATCTGTAACTTTGCTTTGCAATCTTCAGTCATATGCTTGTATGAATAAAAGGTTTTAGCTACAGTTACAAACAATTACTAAAAGTCTATCATAGTCTAGACGTCTAAAGTACACAATCTACAAATGCAGTTGTTTAGAGTTATGTTTCCTATTATAGTTCACTGTTTTGTATTTGCAATCATCATCTTACAGTTACATTGATTTAGAGCACTCCTTTCTGCTTACCTCAGACTCAGTAATTTCATCTGCAATGATCTGTTATGCTATATTATGTGAATTTTACATTTCCATTTAATATAGCAGCTCAGTGGCAGATTATAACAGGGGATATTTGGGCAGCCACCATGGGACCACAAATCTTGGGGGGGGCATGGCTAGTTCAAAATGGCAGTAGGTTATCATCATCATGATATCTGCAATAACTTCCAAAAGTTACACTATGTATTCATAAGGGATCAGGGTGACAGATTAGTTGGGGAGGGGGAGCATCTTGGCCACAATGACCAAGATCAGTACAAGACTGCAGTTAAAGAGTGCATCTTTAGTCTCACCCTTATGAGCAAAACAGCTGAAGTTTTTTTTTTTTCAAATAATAGAAAAAATACACAAAGATTGTTCACTGGAACCCCCAAACAGGGATCCATTTTTTTAATTCCAAGATAACTCCCACTTGGGGTGTTCATGACATTTTCCAAAGACTGAAATGTTGCAGTTAGAGTGCACTTCAAGATTCCAAGTGACTTCATTTACTTAATGTTTACTTACCAGGAAATGTCCATTGGGAAAATGAAATTTTCAGTGGAATCCCAGGAAGATGATATCAAGGCATATACAATAATAATGAATACAGGGGTATGAAATAGTTATAAATCATACAATAGGATATTGATATTGTGTGATAAATAGTGTAAGAATATAGCGTCCCTTGGAAAAACATCAGCAATGTCTGATAGATAAACCGACACAGTCCAACACTCACAAAGTTAAAAGCAAAACTAATCAATACAAAAAAAATCAGCAACAAACCTATTTGAAGAAAGTACACGCAAAGGCACCAGGATATGGAAAATTTCACAATACAAAAATAAGAAAACAAAATGGGAAAGCA
This sequence comes from Protopterus annectens, assembly GCF_019279795.1. Classification (NCBI taxonomy): domain Eukaryota; kingdom Metazoa; phylum Chordata; order Ceratodontiformes; family Protopteridae; genus Protopterus; species Protopterus annectens. The sequence continues at coordinate 449,162,843 of NC_056739.1, forward strand.
GAAGAGAGTATTAGTAATGGAGAAATTACAGAAACAGAGACTGAACTTATTATTTGCAAAGCGAATAATTTATTGTAGAAAATACAATTCAGGTAATGCCACAGCAAGATAGAAAAATTAATCCTCAAATTATGGAGAAACAGGAAGCATTCAATCACTTGCCACATGATGATGCTCTGGAGCCTTCAGTAGAGAACCAGTGCAAAAGTTGATTTGGAGTTGCACAGCAAGGGAAGGAGGAAACAGTGGCAAATCTGACGTAGGCAATGTAATGGAGTGATGGGCCAATGAGTTCCCATTATAAAGGAGCAACGGATGATGCAGGATGAAGTTGAGAAGGAGGATATGTGACAGGAAGATGTTCTGGAACTTTCTGTAGAATGCCAGCAGTAAACAGAGAGCAAAGAATGTGTCCGGAGATTAGGAGAAAATTATCAAAGGGAAGAGTTGGTTGATTTAATAGAGATGGATAGACATACTAAGATCAACAAAAGAAACAGAAAGTAAATAGGACCCAAAATGTTAGAAGTGTGGTAAAACAGATGAGCACAGTAATCACGACTATTAAAAGAAATTCATGTGATAGAACAGAAGTAAATAGGACATATTACTGTGCAGCTAAACTAATAACAGCTAAGGTCTTACCACAAAAATACAAAGCAATAAGGGAAAGGAAGGGATGAAATACAATGCCATCATGGAAGTATAGAATAGAGAAAACTATAAACCAATGATAACAAGAAGTGTCACTGTTGGAAGACTATAAAACAGGGAACAGATCAACAAAAATACTTCAAAAATTAGAAGCGATAAAAGCAACACAGTATCAAAAAAGGCCAGGATCTATCATACACTATTGAAATACTAATCTAAAGATATCAGTGCAGGCAAAAAAAATGGAAGATATGCAGATAAATATAAAGGAGAAGTACAAAATAAGAAATTCATTTATGACCCCAAAAAAAGTTTTAGAGGGAACTTGGAAACAAAGGAAAAGAAACAGCACAAAAAAGAAGAAGACACATTTTTGGAGAAATACATATAACGAAGATGTTGAATGGATAGAAAATTAAAAGAAACAGTAAATAATTCAAATGTACAGGAAATTAAATTGGATGAAGTAAATAAATTAAGAATATGTGAAACCCCAGGCCCTAATGCAGTACCTAACTTCTGGCTAAAAGTATAAACGAGATTACACAAAGATTTAGCCCCAAATAAGAACTACTTATATGGACATCCCGAACAGACACCAAACTAGTTAACAGGAAAAAATGATACTCCTACATAAGAGTAAACCTGTAAGCCATCCTAAAATTACAGACTAATAACTTGCCTTCTGAAGATGTACAAACTATATACTAGAATTTATGCCAACACAGTTTATAATCATTTAGAAAAAAGCTCAGTCTTGGCAATAGAACAAAAGGGTAACAAAAAAGTCAAATGGAACAAATCATCATATGTTGCTAAATAAAGCCATAATGGAAAATTGTAAAAAGGGGAAGAAGGTAAGTATGGCATGGACAGATTACAAAAAAGCATATGACAGCATTCCACATTCATGGATAAAGGAGTTCTTACTGTTGCGTAAATATCCCACATTGATCAGTTACATAACAGTGACAGCAAAATGGTGGCAAACTACTCTGCAATTAAGCCAGACAAAGGGTAATTTATTATCCCATGGATAAAAATTCAAAAGGGGATATTCCAGAGTGATTGTCTGCCACCATTACTGTTTTGTCTTGCCCTTAACCCATTAAGCTGTTTAGTTAACAGTTTAGGTCTTGGTTACAACTTGGCTCCCAGAAAACAAACTTGCTTAAAGATTTCCATCTACTTTTTGTGGACGACTTAAAACTGCATAGTTCATCAGATGAGGAGTTGAAAGCACAAATGTAAGTAGTTAAAACTTTCTCAGATGATATAAGAATGACATTTGGTCTTGATAAATGTGCAAAAGCAATGTTTAAAGCAGGAAAGTTGCACTACTAAGAAAATATCAATCTAGGACAACAATGTGATATAAAGGAACTTGAACAGGAAGGAGTATATAAACATCTGGGAATTGATGAAGTTTGTTTGTTTGTTTCTTTCGGCTTTTCCCGGTTAGGGGTCGCCACAACGGAACTCCGGTCTGCTAATGATTGGTAGTGGATTTTTACGTACCGGGTTACCAGCCCTGACGCACAACCTTCATTGAAGGCATGCCCCATTCACGTATGCCTCCACACAGAAGACGCTCTAGCTGAGAATCGAACGGGACAACGACTTGCTATGGGGCGACAATGCTACTGCAGCACCACCACCGCAGTTGGGAATTGATGAAGGATTGTCAATAAAACATGAACAAATGGAGGAGGTTATAATCACATGCTAGGGAACAAGTTATTGCTCTTTTTCTTTTTAATTCTTTTTTCATCTCTATGCCAAACATCTAGCCACTGCTAATGCCCGTTCATCCCCCCATCCATTCCTGAGGCAAGAGCCATTCATAGCATGGCCATCACCCATGGCAACCATGAGGGGTGGCTCCTGTCTTCAGCTGTAATGTTCCCCCAGTGGCTGACCTGAGGACCTGTGCTCCTTCCTCTACTGGCATACATGATTGTAGTTTCCCAGAGCCAAGCATATATTACTGTCCCACAGCGTTGCATGCCATACATCTCTCCATTTAGTGTGTCAGCACCACAGTGGACTGGACCATCTCCATCCTGGGTGTGCAAGCTGATAAGGGACACTCATTCCCACCATCTTCTACCTGGCTTCACCAACACTAAGCCATAATCTGCAGTTATGTGAGTCACAAGCTTTGACACCAGGCATCTGTCTCAGTGAGGCCCTTTAGTAGGATGTCCACATCATTAGGAGTTTCGATTATGGCTCTTAGTTTGCAGTCATCTGTGAACGTAGTTAGCCAAAGACCTTCTGTGTTAGCCTGTACTTCAGAGAAGTAGATACCAAACAGGACAGGACCCAGGACTGAACCCTGTGGTACTCCACTTGTCACTGGTCTGAAGTCTGATTTGGAGTCTGCTACTTTCACAGTGTGGGTTCTGTCAGTAAGCCAGTTGGCAACCCATCTTGTGGCATAGGGATTTATACCTAGTTTAGTGAGTTTATCTATAATTCCAGTATCGGAGATGGTGTCAAACGCCTTGGCGAGATCTAGATAGGCTGTGTGAATCACCTTTGGCTTTGGTGACTGCTTCAAAGAAGTCCATCAGGTTTAGGAGACATGATCTGCCTTTTACAAACCTGAACTGTGTGGGGTCCAGAGTTTGGAGATCTCCAATGTCTTTGTTTATGAGTTCCATGATGATATGTTCCATGGCCTTGCAGACCAGGCTCATCAAGCTAATGGGGCGGTAGTTCCCAGGGTCTGTCATGGCTCCTCCTTTGTGGAGTGGGATAACCGTAGCGGTGTGCCATAAAAATGGCACAAAGCCTGAGGTGAGGCTATGACTGAACATGGTACTTAGGTGGGGTGCCAGTTCATTCGGTAGTTTGTGTAGAAGGCAGCCTGGGAATGTTGTCAGGTCTCATGGATGCTGTGTTCTTGGCTTTGGAGAGTGAGGTTTTTACCTGTGCAGCCGTGATTACAGGAACTTTGCATTCTTCTGGTATCGAGATGGGCCCTTTAAGGGGTGAGAGGGGAGGTAAAGTTAGCACTGAACCTATCTACCAGGATGTTGGCAATATCAGTTGGTTCTGTATATTTAGTGCCATTGTGCTGTAACTCAGAGCAGAGCTGAGTGTTGCCATTGAGATTCTTGACATAGCTATAGAATGCTTTGTGGTTGTCTTTAGAATCAGTGGCGATTTTGTTTTCATAACTAGCTTTGGAGGATTTTATGAGGGATCTCAGCTTCTTACTGAGGCTGATCAGGGAGTTCCTCCAATCATGGGATTTTACTCTTTTTTGCAACAGTTTCTTTCTTCTGTTGTAGAGTTTGTTTATGGCAGAATACCACCAGATTGGCTTCCTTTTTTGGAGGATAGCATCTTGGTTCTGTTAGAGCTAGCACGATCCATGCACTTGTGTATGTGCTTATAAAGTGCATTTGTGTAGGATTCAGCAGTCGTACTACTATTGTCCATCTGCATGGGTGTCATGAAGTTTGCCACTTCTGTCTTCAGAAGCGTGAAGTTGGCTTAGGAGAATTTTTTTACGGTTGTTTTCCTAATGGGGGCTGGGAGCAGGATGTGGATGTCTATGGTAATTAGTTTGTGGTTGGATCTGACCAACGAGGAATTGACCTCTGGTGTGGAACACCGGTTGCCCATGTTGATGATGACCAGGTCTAGGATATTGCTGCCCCTGGTGGGGGTGTGAATAAGTTGATCCAAGGCGTTGGAATTGAAGAATTCCAGAAAACGTTGAACAAAAGAGTTGGTACATGAGTAGTTTTCCCAGTTAATGGTGGGGTAGTTGAAATCACCCATTATTAGGGTGTTGGGTTGTACCCTAATATTTTCCAGTGTATCAAGAAAAGAGGAGTGGGAATCCTGGGGCATGGTGGGGGGGGGGGTCTGTAGCAAGCTATAATTTGGATTGCAGTCTTGCCCAGAGTTAGTTGAACTTGGATAATCTCGGATGCATTATACTGAGCAACTAGCTTGGAGGTGTGGATATCCTTAATGAATATGAACAATTCATATAAGGAATGAATTGTCTGAATTGTGAACAGGCTTAACTGTGTTAAGATATAGAGGTAAAAGTGAAAGTAGAGGGCTCAAACTCATCCCATCCCTCTGCTCTAACCTTGGTGTTTTGTCCACTTGTTAAATCTGGGCCAGCAAAACTAGTTCTCCAGCCTTGAGCTCCTTTAATTTTTTTCCCTCCCCTAATGCAGCTGCAGGTGATGCTACCTCAGATTGTGAACAGGTTTCTCTGATGCAAGGTAACTGCTCCTCTGATATAAGAACTTGTACTTTTTTAAACTTTATCATATATATTTTATTACCTTATTTTCAACCATACTACGAACTTCTACTTCAAATTCTTAGTTTCTACTTCTTCATTGTTATCTTTTTCCTGTTTAGCATAAATAAGGCCTCTGACCTGCCAGGACTTTTTTATTACCATTGTTAAGAAATAAGAAGTTATGTACCTACCATAACGTTCCATGTTAGTTGTCTTCTTCTCGCCTTCTTTCTTGCTGGTTGGGTTCGGAGCCGAGGATGGCCATCTTCAAAAGCTCGAGAGCTGCTTACTGGCTCGAGGCCCCCCTATATCCTATGATGCCTGGCTCTAGATACCCAGATCTCGTTTGGTAAACCTAACTACAGACATAATAATAACAATTATAATAATAGCACTACAGTAAACTGTAGTAGGGTGCATGAACCTACTGGAGAGACTGATAGTGAGAAGTAATAGCCAGAGAAGACTCAGCCAGTGATAAAATTCTTAAGGAACTCTTCTCGGTCTACTAGGATAGAGGGATGGAGGGTGGGGCGCAAGAAAGAAGGCGAGAAGACAACTAACATGGAACGTTATGGTAGGTACATAACTTCTTAATGTTAAGTTGTCTATCTTGCCTTCATTCCTGCTGGTTGGGACAGCGTCCCTAGCACCTCAATCCTGGGTGGCTCATCAGAACAGACTCTTCAGAACAGTGGAACCAAAATCAGCTCTGCTCCTGGAGGCCACATCCAGCTTATAATGTGAAATGAAGGTATGAGGATTGGCCCATGCAGCTGCCGCACAAATAGTTTCCATTGGCAATCTTGCCTGAAATGCCACTGAAGTAGCTAGAGCTCTAGTGGAGTGACCTTTTGGTTTAGCAGGAAACTCTTTATTCCTTAACTGTAATAATGTAATAAATGTAATAATGGATGTCAACCACCTAGATAAGGTTACTTTTGTCACTGGTATACCTTGTTTACCCTCAGCATAGGACAGGAACAACTGGTCTGATTTTCTGATTTGCTTGGTTTTATGCAAGTAAAAACGTAATTGTCTAAGAACGTCCAACTGATGTAATTTGTATTCAGCTTTGTTGGAATAATTTGGAAAAAACACAGGTAGGTCAATGGACCGATTCAAATTATTATCAGAAGCAACCTTTGGAAGAAAGGAAGGGTTAGTCTGAAGAGAAACTCTATCATTGTGAAAAATTAGGTAAGGAGGATGAACACAAAGAGCCTGAAGTTCAGAAACTCTTCTAGCCGACATAATTGCAACCAGAAGGGTTTTCCAAGAAAAAAACTTCAAAGAACAAGAAGCTGCAAGTTCAAAAGGGGGCAGTATCAGGGAAGCTAAAATCAAATTCAGATCCCACGGAGGCGGGGGATCTCTTACTGGGGCCTGAGTAGAGTGGTCCCTTTAAGAAAGGCTTTACAAAGCTTATAGGACATGATGCTTGTATCAGCTAGGCCCGTATGAAAGTTTGAAATTGCAGCTAGCTGAACTCTAATCGTGGCAGAAGAGGATCCAGCTCGAAAAAGTTCTGCTAGAAATTCTAAGATATGGTGGACAGGGGCTGAAAAGGGATCTATATTCCTGGTCTCTGCCCATAAGGAAAAACGTTTCCACTTACTAGCATACATTTTTCTAGTGGTAGACTTATGCGAGGATAAGATGATTTCACACACCGAGTGGGAGATGTTGGGAAGCCTGGCTAAGGTCGGAAGTGGAGCAACCAAGCAGTGAGCTGGAGAGATTGAAGAGATTGGTGCAGCCCGCCCGATTGATGGATCAGGAGGTCTTGAAGTGGGTCCAGGGCTACTCCAGAAGGTGATGATGCAGGAACGGGAACCAAATTTGTCGAGGCCAGTAAGGGGCAATGAGGATCATCTTGCATTCCAATGTGGTAGCTTTCTGTATTAGTTTGGGAATTAGGGGAAACGGAGGGAATGCATAAAGAAGTCCCTGAGGCCAATCGTGAACTACAGCGTCTCTGGGGAAGTGTCCGGGAAGAGGGAGGAGAGAGAAGAAATTGTCGCACTTGCTGCTAAAGGGGGTGGCAAAAAGGTCGCAGCAAGGCTGACCCCATTTGCGGAAGATTTTGTCCGCCACAGTCTGATTGAGAGACCACTCATGAGGCATGAGAATTGCTCTGCTCAGCCTGTCTGCTATAACGTTGGACTTCCCAGGGATGTGCGCTGCTATCAGAAACCGTTGGGAAGAGATCGCCCACTGCCAAAGTCTGAGTGCTTCTCGACATAAGGGATAGGACTTGATTCCGCCCTGCTTGTTGATGTACCATACTACTGACATATTGTCTGTTTGAATTGCAATGGTCTCGGTGGGAAGAGAGTTCTGAAGAGTTTGCAACGCTAAAAGCACGGCCCTCATCTCCAAGACGTTGATATGCAGATGGTACTCGTGAGGCTGCCAGGTGCCTTGGACTGTTCTGCCCTGAAAATGCCCCCCCCCCCCCTATCAGGGAGGCATCCATGGTCACCGTAGCTACTGGAGGAAGAAGAACAAATGGTCTGCCCTGGTGTAATGATGGGGAAACCATCCACTAAACAAGTTGGTTTTTGCATGACTGTGTGATCATTATCATGTGAGACATTGGGAGTTGCTGGAAGGACCATTGTGTGAACAGCATCCACTGAAGAATCCTCATGTGAAAACGTGCAAGGGGAACTAGTATGATAGCCACTGCCATGAGACCCAATGTTCTTAGGACGAATCTGGCCTGAATTTTTTTGCATCCTAATAAGACCTGCACATGTCGTCGAATGTCTAACACTCTGTCTCCTGGAAGTCTCGCTGACATGTCCTTTGTATTTAAGTTTGCGCCTATAAAGGTGATAGATTGACAAGGTGACAATGCAGACTTTTCGAAATTTATTGTGATGCCTAGTTTGGAGCAAGTTTGGATGGTGTAGTCTCTGGCTCGCAGCAGGTGATGCCTGGTGGTTGCAGTAAGGAGCCAGTCATCTAAATATGGAAACACCTGGAATCCTTGCCGTCTCAGGTGAGCGGTAACTACTGCCAAACATTTGGTGAACACCCTGGGGGCTGTGGTGAGACCAAAGGACAGAGCTCTGAACTGATAATGACTGGCTCCCAGCCAGAAGCGGAGGAATCTTCTGGATCATCTGTCCATTTTGATACGGTAGTAAGCGTCCTGAAGATCTATGGAGCACATCCAATTGTCCTGACCCAGAAAGTGTAAAATGGACTGTAGCGTGACCATCCAGAACTTCGTTCTTTGAACAGACCTGTTTAGTCTGCTGAGATCCAGAATGGGTCTCCAGTCCCCTGTCTTTTTTGGTACCAAAAAGAACCTTGAGTAAATTCCGGATCCTTGTTGGTCTGCTGGGACTGAGTGGATGATGGCTCTTTTTCTTAGCAGTTTTGAAATTTCTTGAACTGCTTGATCCCTTAGATTGGGTGGAACATCTGGAAAGGATTTGTTGGGAATGTGTGGAGTGCGAAGGAAGGGGATTTTGTAGCCTTCGGATATGATAGACAGTACCCACTTGTCTTGTGTTATACTTTGCCAGGCTTTTGGGTACAGAGAAAATCTTCCACCGACTGCCTCCGAAGGTGGACAGCCGGGCAGCACTTCAGGGATGCTGGAAGGGCTTGTCAGAGAAAGATTCTCTTTGGCCCTGATTTTGTGGACCCCCTCTGCCCCTACGGCGGCGTCTACTGTTGTTCCCTCCTTTGCCCCTGGAGGGGAACTCTCCACGTGTGTCAGGCACGGCTCCCTGGGGTTTCCGGAACCACATCTTCCCACTCTTCTGACCCTTGGGATACAGTCTTGAAGGAGTGGAAAAACAGACTCTCACAGCAGAGAGAGTTTTGCCTTCCTGTTCACACCTGGTAAGGGTATCCTTCACCTGTGGTCCAAACAGAGGAGAACCATCAAAGGGGTTGTTGGTGAAAGATACCCTGAAGGGTTCCGCAAAGTTGCATAACCGCATCCAAGCGTGCCTCCTCAAAGCCACGCCTGTGCCTGTGGCCCTACTTGCGCCATCGGCTGCATAAGAGATGAGCCACATGGAGGAGTTTACTACCGAATTAAGAGTCGCCATCTGAGAGGCAACCTTAGCCTGGGCCCCCGCAGCTGATGGATCTTGAAGGGTATCGCCTAGCTCTTTAAGGAGATCCCTTTGAAGGCGGGTAAAATGGCACAAATAGTTCAGCAACCTCATGGAGAAGGTCACTGAGGAAAACATCCGCTTCCCATATCTGTCCATCGTCCTAGATTCGTTATTAGGGGGATGGACAGACGAAGACGTTTCAGCCAACTCCTTTTTTGTGGCCGCTGCTACCACCATGGCATCAACGGGAACACCCTTGGTCAGAAATTGCTTGTCTTGTGGGGCGGTAATAAATTTTGTGGGCCTGCGGGGAGTTGGTTCCATTGTGTCTGGAGCTGACCACGCCTTTCGAGCCACCACAGACATCAGTGGATCGAAAGGCGGAGATACCCAGGAGGTGGAGGGTCAGGATCCAAACGCGTCCAGGAATACCGACTCATCCTTGGAAGGGTTAAGGGTAGTCCAGGTCCCCCTCTGCCTAAGAATCTCAAGGATATCTGAGAAGGAGACGTCCTCAGAGGGGGATCTCGGGGACCCTTCCAACTCCTCCAAGTCGGTATCTGAAGTGACAGACTCAGGGGAGTCAACATGCTTCCTCTTGCATTTCCTCTTTCGAGGGGGCTCCTCTGAATGAATGGGGGAGGCCTCGGAATAGGAAGATACACCCAATGGGGTGCCCTGGAGTGCTTGTTCCCCAGGCTTGGGGTCTGGAAGAGGGGCAGGAGCAGGCACCATGGGTTGAGGAGCTGATGAGGCTGACCGTGAGGCTGACTCAGATGCCAGCACACTCCTCATGACCTCGAAGGCGCCCCTTCCCAATATCGGAGAAGGCTCCAGCTCCGAAGAGACCGGAATCCTCCCCGGCACTGAGAGAGACGGCTCCGAAGCCGATGTAGGAGCCGAACTCACCTGCGCCGAAGCTCCGAGAGGGAGAACGGGGTCGGACAAGGGTCCGATGCCACTCACTCCCTCGGAGCCGAAGAGGGAGTCCCGGCACCCAGATCCGTCCAAGGACGGCACCATGGAAGAGATCGGAGCCAATGACGGCACCAAAAGGGGAGGTATCGGTGCCGAAGGTCCCACGATCCAAGTGTCAGCATGCTTCGGCTCTGAGCTCAAGGGGTGAGTCGAAGGAGGAACTACTACAGATATAGGTAGAGCCGAACCCTGATGAGGGGGGCTGGATAGCATTTTAGCCAGGACCTGTGATTTTAAAAGCCTGCTCGCCACTCTCTCCAAATCATGGTCAGATAGTCTAGACGACCGAGAAGAGTGTGATCAATGACTTCTCTCCGATTACAACAAAGGCGACCCCAGAGCCGAATGAATTGACTCTAAGGATGGTGATCTGGAACGTTTTCGACTCCCTGACAGTTCCGACAGAAGAGTCGGGGCCGACTGGGAGATAGGTACTTCAGCTCCAGTTGGAGCCTAAGTTGGCTTTGAGATAGGTACTTCATTTCCAGTCCGAACTGAAGTTGAAGCAGATGCCACACCCGACGATGGCTCTGAACTGGGAGCCGGCGGCTTTGGTGGCTTTGAAGGTTTCACTGACTGAGTCTTGGCCGGTGATCCTTCAGGTTTAAGCAAACCCCTAAGGATAAGCTTATTCCTATGCTCCTGCAGGACTCTTGGACTAAAGTTGTGACACACCGAACAAGAGTCCTGCAGGTGTAGGGTGCCCAAGCAATAGACACAAGAAGTGTGACCATCTGTCAGTGACATTTTCTGACAGCATGAGTCACACTTCTTGAATCCCGACACTTTCGTGTCTTTAGACATTCCTGTAAAGGAAAAAAATCAAAATACAAAGAAAGAGTACTAAGAGAAGTTGGTAACTAAAAAAAAACACACAGTCCACACAAGTTACCACACCCTAACAGCACACACACACTTTATAATATAAGAAAAGCTAAACGGACCTACAACTACCACAATTTCTATTGAAAAAAATTTTCTACCTTAAAAAAGGAAACAAGGATAAGCTTCTAACTGAAACGGCTTACCTTAAAGAGGAAAACGGGTGTGGGGGAGGGGGGAACTCTCTAAGAAGAAAAATGAGTTTTCAAGGGGGGTTAAACACTAACAAATACCTACAGATACTACAAATAATTATGAACATTAAATATTCTAACTAATAATATACAAAAAAGTTCTAAATATATATCAATAAAGTGAAAAAATACGACCTGAGCCAGTAAACGCAACCTCGTAGCAGAAGCGGCAAACGAGATCTGGGTATCTAGCACCAGGCATCATGGGATATTAGGGGGGCCTCGAGCCAGTAAGCAGTTCTCGAGCTTTTGAAGATGGCCGAGTCAGAGCCGAGGATCGTCTCCGAACCCAACCAGCAAGAATGAAGGCGAGATAGACAACTTAACATTTAAGAGTTAGAGCATTTCTCTAGTTCCCAATAGCACTGTTACCTTTAGTGTTAAAAGGATTGTGTGTTTCTGTGTGTAAATTTCTTTGTATAAAGGTTATCGAGAAAGAAAAATAAAAGTAGAACAGCTTCTGCAAGTCTTCTAAGTGTGGGCATAACATTTGACCCACCAGAAAACCCATGAGCTGTGGTATGCCTAGGTGTAGATCATCTGTCTACAGACTGTTCAGTTTGTATAGCCTTTTATCCTTGAACCTTATCAGATTGCAGGAAATAGATGGCTACTAAGGGGTTGCTGCCTCCAAATCATGGGGCTGATAAACCAAAAAGGACCAAAACAAAGAGAAGCCTAGGAGAAACAAGCAGATTAGGATTCAAGGCAAAAAGTCTAATGATATGGTCCCATCGTCAACTCCCAGGTCTACCAGACTAAAACTGCTTCTGTCAGCACTAACTACAATGTTGACAAAAATTTTCTTCCTTAACTCTGTCCACTTTGGCACTGATAGACATGAACGATTGGTCCCCTAAAAGGCTACTGAGCTAAACTCTGTCCTAGAGAGAACTCTTTTGACTCTTCTTTCGGTCCCTGTCAGCTTCTTCAAGTTGCTCCTTAGGTCCTTCAGGAATTCTTTCTGAATAGATTATGACTACGATGAGGGTTACTTAAATGTGCAGATTGCAATGTCCCACCTTAATTTCAATGGTGCATTGGCAAGCCTTTCATTTCCTGTCTTAGCTCCTTCCCTGCTACACCGTCCAGTACCAGTGACTTCAGAGTGAATGATTTCCCCAACTCTGTAACATTGAGGCCAACTCAACATTTTGGCTTGGCTCCTAGGGCATCAGATCTGACACACTTGACTCTGAAACCTTGGAGTTGGGCAGGTCATGGGACCAATGCATCTATGCAGGGTTTTTGGCACCATCCTCTAATTCATCTGGTATGCTTTCCTTTACTTGTTGGAGACTTTGGCCTTTGTCGTCATCTACTCTGTCTGCTAAGGGATGCCTTTGTCTGTGCTTGCCAAGTCATCAGGAAGAATTGCACAGGCAGCTGATGAGGGTTCCTCAGATCTGGCTGATGTGGGATCAGCTTTTGAGGTAAAGGGGAGGATTATAGCTTTTTGTCTGAGAACTAATTTTTCAGACTTTTATTAGCATTGATTCCATCCCAGGGTAACTCGCTCATCTCTACCATAGCCCCATTATGTTTCCCAAGGTCAGAACCAAGGGATTGGCTTTAAAGAAAATACCCAGTGATAGTCAGTGTCCTATGAGAATTTGGATTTGCCTCTTTCAATATACCAAGAAAGAGAATGTGCAAGAGGATGCACACTGACTCCCATACAGAGTCTGTCACTTCAGACACTGATCAAGATGATTGAGAGGGTCCTACAATCTACTCCACAGGATGCAAACTTCAGTTACACCCTAGAATTAATGCAATTGAGGGGAAATTGACCAACAGGCATGTCCTGTCAGGACCAGTAAGTACTGTTTGAGGCCTACTGTTTGAGCCTTCCTATTTCTTAGGTGGTACCTCCTGTGGATCACCTAATTGACGTGGCCACCAGGTGGGCATAGCAAGAGCCTGATTCCTATGAATTAAATTTCACAGAAGCCTGCAAAATAATTAGGTCCCCCAAGGTTACATAATTTTTGTCCAACAGTATTCTGGTGGGCCCTATTACTGAGGTAGAGGCAAATAAAGCTGACAGATGATGCAGGTTCTGTCAACCCTCTCAACAATGAGTCCAGGTCCCTGGATAAGATGTTGAAGTGGGAGTATGCTTCAGGCACTTTTGCCCTTAGGGTCTTGTTCTTCAGCACTCATATGGATCTCTTTCACATCAGCTTTTTTGAAGAAGCTGCCTACCCCAGACTCCAGAAAACAATTGAAGAATATTTTGGGCACTATGTTTAACATTACCAAAGGATGACACATGATGCAGCTGATGAAGGGGTACGAGTTGCAGGTACAGGTATTATGACCTGCTTCACCTTTGTGACTTTGCAGATAACTTTGAAGCGTAATTTACAAATGCTCCATATGATGGATCCTCCCTGTTTGGAACTTGCATCAAAGAAAAAAATGCAGATGTGTGAGTGGGATGGGAAGACTCTGATGTAACATTCAAGTTTGAGACCCCACAACAATCATACAATAGGGCCAAATGGGGTCCAAATCCCTGCAGTTTAGGAAATCCCAGAATCAGCTATTTGAACCCACTTCTGAAAGGGGTGGCCATGGCCAGGGAAGCTGCTTTAACAGATGCAGACCCAGAGATTGAGATGATCTGTATAGAGATATAATGGACCTTTAACCGTCCCTGAAGAGCTGCCTGACTGCTCCCCTCTGGAGGGGGCTGAGTGTTAGTTCCCTCTACTCTCTTGTGCAAGATACTTTTAAAAATGTTGACTTCATAACATGAAGAAAGAGAGGGATCAAGACGTAGATAAGCTAAAACAGCTGATGGATGTATTCTTTGTAAGAAGGCTAAAATCCAGAGAATATATAATTTCCTTTTCATATCTACCTTCTCTGCCTTATATCAAGTCATTCACTTCCAGATGTACCACCCCATCAGCAAAACATAAAAAACAGCCAAAAAAACAGTTCAGGATTGTCATAGTACAAACAATATTGCCTCATCTTTAGTCAAATGATTAGATGTGCTCTGTGGATCTTCTGGGAGCTTATCATCATATCAAAATAGCCAAAGGTTCCATACTTGTGCTTCTGTCTGGGAGCCAGTCACATTCAGTTCAGATCCCTGTCCTTCTAGTCTCACCACAGCCCCCTCCCCACTCCCCAATAGGTGTTTATCACATCACGTCAGTAATTGCAGCTCAACTCTAACTACAAGAGATTCACATGTGTAAATACCTGGCTGACTGTCTCCTCACAGCCATGATGAGAGAGACCTTGATCAGCACTAGACTACTTTCTTCAGCTTTGACTATCCTTGGGCATCCTAATAAACTACAAAAAAATCAAAGTTGAAACTATCTCAGACAATCCAGTTCATAGAATATCAACTCAAAGGAGACTTGTGCCTGGCCTACAGAGCAGTCTTGGATCCAAACCTAATGGAAATGATGCATATCCACAAGTCAAATGGAACAAGTGTCACCCACTCCAGGGACCTTAGCCTTGCCTGCAACATAAATAAGACCTGCTAGAGAGACAATATGTCTCTCTGAGGTTGCCGCTCCTCTGGAATAGGCTACAAATTTACATCAAACAAAGCCCTTCTATGACCCTGTTTAAGCATAGCCTAGATGACTGGATGGGAAACCATAAATTCCTGCTGGGGATTTTACCTATGACCCTCCTAGATATTGTTAGTCACTGCTAACAAAGATATTGAGTTTAGGGAAGATCCTTTATATTGGGTTTTTCTAACAATATATTGGGTACACACAGCTAGGCTTATAAAGACCTTCTGGTCAATAGCCCAGTAACCACCTATAACTTATTACACATCATCATGCACAGTTTCTTTGCTTATAAACAGACTTTAAAACCTGAGAAATCCAATCCAAACTTTCTTTCAGCATCAGTGTCCTTCAGCAGTGTTCAACATCTGAGTTTTGGGAAAAATGGCTTCTTCCATCGTCATGTCTGCTCAATATCACATGACAATACTTCAGTAGTTGATCAGAGCTCAATGGTCTCATGTTTTGGACAACCTTTCTTCACCAATAATCATCAACCTTTGCAGAGTTCACTTACAATGGTGGCTGACTTTCCCATTCATCCTTTTAGGGAGCTCTATCAAAGATGCCTCTACCTTATTTGAGGGGGGGGGGCATTGTCAGTGGAGGATAGTTCAAGGTACTTGGTCAACAAGAGGTCAGAGTTACATAACTTTTTTACTTCTAATAGTGATTTCAATTCAGACTGACAATATGACAATGTTATGGTACATCAAGAAACACAAAGGAACCAGGTCCTATTACTTATGCCAAAAAAAAACATGAGTATGTGGCAACATATCACTTTGTGATAGCAATGAATATTCCCAGAAAGACCAATGTTCTTGCCAAGAGGCTCAGAAGATCCATTCTGATGTCTCATGAGTGGTGTCACAGTCCAGCAGTAGCACAACAGATATTCAACTGCTGGGGTCATGCTTACCGTGCTTTTACAGCTAACAACAAGTCTCTGCCTTGATCCTCCAAAGGATGCTCTAGTCAGACAGTGGCGTTCAGGAGCTATTTATGCATCTCCTTCTCTGCTCCCAATACCCACATTTTTAGAGAAAGCTTTGAGATGAAAAGCCACAGTGATCCTCATTCCTCTTTATTGGCGCAGGCAAATTTGGTTTCCCCTACTAAAGCTTCACATCAGGAAGCCTCCCTGGCTTTTGGATCCCAGAAAGATCTATCCCACCCACCCATCTAGACCTACATGATCTCAAGCTGCCTACCTCGTTTCTCCAATTCCAGCTGATGGCCAACTGGTACTTCTTTGTCCCTTGAAGTCATCTGTATCTTATCCACATCTCAGAAAGAGTCTGTGTAAAGTTTACTGCAGCAAGAATAAATATTTTTCTATTTTGGGCAAAGGCAAAGGGGTAGACCCTCCAAATGCATCTTTTCCTGAAATCTTTTTTCCTCATGCACTTGTTTGATTCAGGCCCCAATTTTTCCAGCATAAAAGATGCAAGTTCTAATTTTCACAATGGAAATGACACTTGCTCTTTAGCTCCATATAAGCCATGCAGAACCATCCTAAAGGGATAATTATTTCTACATCCTACAGTCAAAGAACCAGTACCCTAGTGGGATCTTAACTTTGAACTGAAGCACTGACAAAGTCTCCTTTTGAGTCAGCATCTTTCACTCCTTTGACATTTTTTAAATTTAGAAAGCAGTATTTCTTGTAGCATTTACTTCTGCCAGAAGGATATCAGAATTACAGGAACTGTGTTCTGTTTCTCCTTGTTTAGTCTTCCATAAGGACAGGGTTTTGTAGCCTACTAACACTTCCTGTCTGCAAGGTGGCTTCTGGCAGTAATTTGAACCAATCCATTCATCTGCTAGCATTTTTTTCCTAATTACTCAAACATAGGAGAATATGTTCAACATACCTTAGATGTTCACAGACAACTAAGATATTATTGACACAGAACCAAATCTTTTAGGAAGGATTATCAATTGTTTGACTCTGGTGCAGAAAACAAGAGTGGTTCTAAAGTTTCAAAAGTCACTCCATCTAGGTGACTTTTTGACTGCATTTCCTTTGTCTATTCTGCACACAACTGCCCTTGGATGTGCAGATCAAAAGCTTGTTCTGTGAGGTTTGTTGCCACATTTACAACTTTCTTTAGAACTCCTCAATTGACGAAATTTGTGCTGTGCCATTGTGATCGATGTTGAACACTTTTGCTAGACATTACAAATTGGACATTATTTTAAGGTTTAGGGCTTCCTTCAGTACCACAATCCTCAATGGTCTCCTTTGCACATATGTATTCTATAGATGGTGATTCTGACCCATCAGTCAAACTGGACAGACAGAAACAATAGGATTCAGAAGTTATGTATTACCATAACTCTGGATCCTTTCATCTACTTCTATCCGGGTCTATATTAAAACATCGAGGTTTCAAACCTTTGAATGTTCTAATATCGAACCCTATGCAGCGAAACCTTAAAATATTGAAGCAACAGAAACCCAAATTTTTTCGTAGGGAAAGAATTCATTTGTACGTTTCTGTTGCTTTGGTATTTTCAGTGCTGTGGTGGAAAGTTACAGGTCGGGTTCAGTGTGCGATTGTGTGGATGTGAGGGTTAGGGCGGGTTAGGTGAGTTAGGGTTAGGGCGCGGGTTAGGTATGTGTGCGATTGTGTGGACATGAGGGTTAGGGTGGGTTAGGTGGGTTAGGGAGCGGGTGAGGTGAGTGTGCGTCAGTGATGGACCTTAGGGTTTTGGTTAAGGTAAGTGGATAGTTAGTGGTGTGTGTATAGTTTAGTGTAGGGTTAGGTGTAAGATTTTAGGTGTATGTGTGTGGATTGCTGTTTGTTTGGTGTGCTTGTGTTGTGTGTATGTGGTTTGGAACAACAAATTTTTTCCCTAGGAAAAAAAAAAATCGCTGTTCTGACAGTTCGAGATTGTAAGCTTTCACTTACATAGGGTCGATTAATCACTGTTCGCTTTTTTAAGTGGTCGGTGATCTAATATAGACCCTTCTATCCAATATGACATCCCTCCACCCAGAGCTGGATACAGCAGTAGGTGACATAGGCAGTTGCCTAGGGCCCCAGGGCTGGGGAGGGGACCACTCTGGCCAGGAGGCTTAAACATTTATTTAAATAATATATTACAAAAAAACACTTCTTAACACCACAGTGGTGGCATCTTCTCCTTTAAGTAGAACTATGCATGCTACCACAGAAGAAAACACATTCCACACTTGTGTGCAGAATTTAAACTAAGCCATTCTGTAAAAAGAAAATGTAAGTGTGTGTGTGTGTGTGTGTGTGTGTGTGTGTGTGTGTGTGTGTGTGTGTGTGTGTGTGTGTGTGTAAAAACAAGCAAGCACGCAATTTAAACTAGAGAGAAGGTGTGTTTATAAGTTCATAGGTTCATAGGTTTATACTAGGCTATCTGCCCCAAGGCATTTATAAGCCTAGCCCGAATTTTTGTAGCTTACGCCACCCCTTATATGAAAAAATACTGTACCCATTAGTTTGTTGTGCCTCTGTCCAGCAGTGACACAGAGATGATTCCCGGGGTAAACCTACGATCTCCCATCCACAGGTCAAGATTTCTCTTGAACAGAGCCAGCAAGGTGCTCTGCCTCACATGGACCGGGACTCTATTCCACAGCATAGGGAGTCTCTGAGTGATAAATCTATCCCCCCAGCACGTCCTATTTATATCCGTGCTAAGGTTTAAGTCACTTGCTCTAGTGGTTTTGGTGGATTTGGATTTTTTGAGGTGGAGCATGTCCATTAATTCTGGGTTGGACATGGCCTTGTATGTCAGGCACATGTCACCTCTGAGCAGATGGTATGCGACTGAATAGAGCTGGAGTTTCTTCAATCTGGCAGCATATGACAGATTTTGGAGTCCCTTTATCCTTTTGGTGAGAAACTTTTGGGGTCTCTCCAATTGCTGCAGATGTCGGGCGAGATACATCCCGAATGGGGCATTGTACTCGATCATTGGTCTGATAAGTGAAGAGTACAGGGGAGCAATGACCTCACTAGATCTGGATGTGAATCCCTTCATGATCAGGTGGGCAATGTAGAAGGTCTTTCTAACCACTTTAGCAACGTGAGTGTCAAAAGAAAGGCCACTGTCAACCTGGGTCCCCAGGTCCCTGATAACCTCTTCTGTGCTTAGTGGATTGCCACCTATATGGTAGCTTGGGGTTACCTTGTTTTTCCCAAAGGGTATGACTATACATTTTTTGGCGTTTAACTTCAGGCCATGGCTCTGGCACCAGCTATCTGTTTCCGTGAGTCCCTTCTGAAGGATATCCGTGTCCGATGCACTTTCCACTATGGCGCCCAGTTTGCAGTCGTCTGCAAACTTTGTCAGCCAAAGTCCTCCCATGTTGGCCTGTACTTCTGAGAAGTAGATGACGAACAATAGGGGGCCAAGGACCGAGCCGTGTGGGACACCACTTGTGACCGGCTTGGAGTCTGACATAGCGCCAGCAACTCTAACCCTGTGGGTTCTGTCCTTAAGCCAGTTTGCAACCCATCTTGTGACATATGGGTTTACATTTAAGCTGGTAAGTTTTTCTTCGGGTATTGTGTCGAAAGCCTTTGCACGGTCAAGGTAGGCTGTATGGACTGCCTTTCCCTCATCAATGGCCTTGGTGACTGTTTCGAAGAAGTTGACCAAGTTCAAAAGGCATGATCTTCCCTTGACGAAGCCAAACTGGGTCGGGTCCAATGTCTGCAAGTCCCCTATATCTTTGTTTATGAGCTCCATTATGATCCTCTCCATAGCTTTGCAGACTAGACTTGTTAAGCTTATGGGGCGGTAATTACCAGGGTCCGTAGAGGCACCGCCTTTGTGGAGTGGGACCACAGTTGCCGTACGTCACTCCAAAATGCTTTAAACTACACAGAAAGTATGTGTGTGTGTGTGTGTGTGTGTGTGTGTGTGTGTGTGTGTGTGTATATGTATGTATGTCTGTATATAATTTAAACTAGCGGTTCCATTCTATATGAGAGAGGAAGTGTGTGTGTGTGTTTGTGTGTGTGTGTGAAATTTAAACTAGCCATTCTGTTCGTATGAGAGATAGTGTGTTGCTGTATGAGAGAAGGTGTGTGTGTGTGTGTGTGTGTGTGTGTGTGTGTGTGTGTGTGTGTGTGTGTGTGTGTGTGTGTGTGTAACATACCTCTCAATGGTCTGTTTCTCATAAAATTTGTGGTTTTCTGGCAATTCACGGAGGACTGAAGTCACTAAACAATGACATATATAGGGGTTTGACTTCATATCCTTCAGAAAATGCATGCCAACACAAATCCTGTTATTCTAGCAACTTTCTAAGTTAAAAAGAGCAATATTTAAAATCTATCTCTAGTTTTGGGCCATTGTAAACACATTATTTTAGGCTTTGTCAAGATTTCTTGCGCTAAGAGGTTGAGAGGTATGCATACCTCTCACTTGTCCAGATGTTTGCCTCATATTTTTGGCAAAGTCCTGATAAAATGCAGTTTTTCCAGCAATTCATAGAGGATTGAAGTCACTAAATAATTATGAGTTTCTGACTTCACATCCTTCAGGAAATGCATACCAACACAAATCCTGTTATTCTAACAACTAAGTTAAAAAGAGCAATATTTAAAAAAATCTATCCCTAGTTTGGCCAATTGTATCTCCATTATTTTAGGCTTTGCTCAGATTTTTTGTACTAAGAGGTTGAGAGGTATGCATATCTCTCAGCTGTCCAGATTTTTGCCTCATATTTTTGGCCTATTCTTCATAAAGTTTATGGTCTTCTGATGAATCACTGAAGACTGAAATAACTAATGTCATACATTTGAGTTTCAGACTTCATTTCCTTCAGAAAATGCATGATAAGAAAAAATCATGTTATTCTAACAACTTTCTAAGTCTGTAAGAGTAATATTTAAAATCTATCCCTATTTTGGGGCCTTTGTCCAGACATCTTGTACTAAGAAGTTGAGAAGTATGGAGGTATCATATGTAATGCCCTAGCTGTGTGTGTGTGTGTGTGTGTGTGTGTGTGTGTGTGTGTGTGTGTGTGTGTGTGTGTGTGTGTGTGTGTGTGTGTGTGTGCTTTACTGATTGTTTTCTGAGATTTCTCCATGGGTGTAGCCCCGCTCCATTCACCCTCGCTACACTTGGGCTCACTTTGTTCCACTACCTATCCCCATTCCCAGCCACCTCCACTTCAAGTTCATTTATACTATCCAACCCCTCCCCTGCCTGTCTGCTCATTCACTCACATCCTACTTCCTGCTGGGAATCCAGTCCCAGCCCCACACCAGCCATACTTAAACTATCTCACTTCCCACCTTCAACTAGTACAATCACTCCACAACTTTTCTGCACACACTCTAGTATGCAATTCTGATCTTTACCACTACAATTCTCCTATTTCTCTCTGCTCTAACCTCTTATCACTCCTACCTTTCCCACCCACATATATGTTCCCCTACCTCCTGCACCTATGAAACTCTTCCAACAACATCCTCTTTTATTATCTCCCGATCTCTCTTCAACTTCTCTACCACCTGTCTTCATAAACTAACTATATTTCAGAAGCACATACCAACCTGCAAATCTACAACCAGCTCTTACCCTTTACTCCACTCACACTTTTTACTAATAACTTACTCTGCTCCTGAGACATCAACCCCATCCCTGCCCCTATTCTCCTCCCCACAGCCACATACTCCATAAGCCTCCCTTCACTTCCCTCTGCTCACACTTCCAACCATCCTCATCCTTATAGTCAAAACACATCTTTATACAAACACCTAACTATATACTCACTATATATTCAAAGCCTAACTAACAAAATCACTGAGCTACACACCTGGATAGCCCATACCACCCCTCACATTTTTTCCTTATCTGAAACTTGGATCAAGCCACATATCACTAACAGCAAAATACTCCCACCTGGCTATAATATCTACCACTCTGACAGATTCCCAAAAAGGGGGTGGTGTCAACATCCTCTACTCCGATGGCAAAAACCTCTCATCTGGCACCATCCCTATTCCTGACTTCCACCCAGCTTAATTATCCTAAATTGCCACTTAAACCTACACAAGAAATGTGCTATCACTTCCATCTATATCCCCCCTGGAAATAATATACCCACCCTAGAAAATATCTCTCCTGGTTTTCCCACAACTTACACTATGAAACCCTCATCCTTGGAGATGTCAATATAGACTGGTCCAAACTTACAAGTGACTCTCCACAATTCAGTATCAACCTACAGGGATTCCATCAACTGATAACATCCCCCACCTGACTCCATAAAAACTCATCATCTAGCTCCACCATTGTCTGGATTCTCACTAACTCCCCCTACTGCTACCATAGCCCCACTACCCCACCAGACTCCTTAAGTGATCTCCCCACTCCACCCAACCACCCAAACCCCACCTTTACAGAGACTGTCGTACACTCTCTAACTTTAATATCTCCCTATTCAGCTCCATACTATCTAGTTTTGACTGGTCCAGCCTTAGGCAAATCCCTCTCGATGATGCAGTCAATAAGTTCAGAAGCATTTTCCTGAACACCCTTAACTCCCTTGCTCCCGCCAGGAAAATTAGAATAAAATCAAATTATGCTCTCTGGCTTTCTAAGGATACTAGACCCTTTATACATAAAAGAAAGAGCACTTGGAAAGCATGGGTTAAAACTAAAAAAACTTCCCCTGCTACATAATTACAGAGAACTATGGAATCTTGTTAAGAAACAAATTAATAAGGACAAAAAGTCCTACTATAACTCTGCTCAACTCAATAGCAAATCCAAACCTCATAAGTTTTGGTCTACTCTTAAAATTCTTTCTCCAGTTTGTCCTTCCAACCCCTCCCCTTAGCCAAATAAATCTCCTCAGGAAACCACTACCCTTCTCAATAAACACTTTATTGACACAATCCAAAACTCACACCCTCCAACTCTAACACAACTACTCCCCCAATCTCTCCTAACCCACTCAACATAAATCTTTTCTCCTTTCAACCTGTTCCCATTTCCTACATTAAATCACTTCTTCTGAAGCTTAAACCCTGCTCTCCCTCCACTGATAATCTTCCTCCTACCTTCCTCAAACTTGCTGCTGAATCTATAGCCCATCCCATAACTATTTTTATCAATAGATCAATTCAAGAAGCTACAGTTCCTATCATTTGTAAATCTTTCTTCACTATCCCCCTGCATAAAGGAGGAAACCTAACTGACCTAACTACCGTCTGATCACCATACTATCCATCCTCTAAGATACTTGAAAAATGCATTCACTCACAGCTTCTCAACTACCTCCTCCAACATAACCTTCTCACTTCCACTCAGCATGCTTTCCGGCCTAGCAATAGCACAACTACTGCCCTTCTATCTTTCATACTATCGCTGAGGCTCGAAATAACAATCAACTCATATTCTGTCTCTTCCTTGACCTTTCCAAAGCTTTCGATATGATCTATCACTCCATACTGCCATCTTAACATGCTAACCTCAACCTAATACCTCCCTTGCCTGGTTCTCTAGCTACTTCTCTTCTGGCAGCAATCTGTCAGATGGCTCTCATCCTGCTTTCCCTATATTCTAGTCCCAACCGGAGTTCCATCTGGAGTCCCCTGCTGTTTAACATCTTCACTAATGAACTTTATACGTCTTGAAAACAATCCTCCCACATCCAATACGCAGATGACTCAACTCTCATCTCCATCTCCAGCAATATCTCTGAACTCCATACCCTAACCCAGCACACCTTTCTATCAACCGAAAAGTAGTTATCTGACAATCTACTCATCCTTAACCCTAAAAAGACCAAACTCTTGCTCTTTTGCCCCATCCTCTTTCTCACCATAAATCCACCTTTGCTATTACATCCTCCAAAAACACAATCATAAATGCTGAACCCTACACAAAGCTCCTAGGTGTCATCATTGATGAAGTCAGATTCAACCTGCACATATTCCAATGTATAAAAAACATACACCAGAAACTAGGTTTGCTATATTGCAACAAAAAATTACTAACTTCTAATGCTAGACTCTCCCTGGTACAGGTGCTCCTCCTCCCCTCCCTTCTATATGCTGCTCCAGTTCTAACCAACATTCAGGCCACAACCTTTAACAAACTTCAACAAACATATCACAAAATAGCTAGATTCATTATGAACTCTCCATACAACTTGCACCATTGCCTTGCCCTAAACTCTCTCCAATGGCTTGAACTCCCCCAACAACTTCTATTGCAATTTCAAATAATACACTCTATTCTATGCAAACCATCATACTGTCCAGCTCTCTCATCTCTGGTCTCCACGTATTTTCCATCTCGGACCCTCCGCATCTCTAACCAGTAACTTCTGGGTATCTACCAACCAAAGAAAAATGTGGGCAAACTTCTATACAAATGCTCTGCAGCCCAAGCTTGGAACAAACTTCCCTTATACATACGTTCCATTACCCACCCATTACACTTTAAAAAAAGAACTCAAACCTCATCAACTTAACACCAAGACTCGCCCCTGCCATGACCCAACCTAACCCCATCACACTCCTGTATATGTATCTAAAATAGTCTCTCCCCATTCACCTAGTAACTTACTAGGTGGTTACCTGGTAAACCCAATCTACAAAACTGAAGGATTTAAATTCATATGTAGATTTATTTTTATCTTTGTAAAATTGCTACTTGTATATTACTATGTGCATGCTTCCTACTTTTTTTGACCTGTTGTATTTCAAATTTCTTTAATATCTTTGAATGTGAATTTTTTATATACTGTAAACTGTAATTGGAGCTTTTCTCCTCAGGTCGCCACTGAAAATGGGCCACAGGCCCAGTTGAACCAACCTAGTTAACAAATGTCAATAAATAAAAAATAAAATAAAATAAATTCTGGGGCCAGTCAATCACTCCAAATCTGTACATTAGGACAGGAAGAGCAAACTGGTTTATTGCTTGGCCTTTATTCCTAGATGTCAGTGCTGTTTTCAGTATTAATTTTACTCTTCTAAAATATTCCTTACCAAGTTTTATTCAGATTTGTTCATGTTTTATTGCTGGTCCTTCATCAATTCCCAAATATTTATACACTCCGTCTTGCTCAAGATCACTTGTATAACATTCTTGTCCCAGGCTGTTTTCCTGGTGCTGCAGCTTTCCTGCTTTAAATGTTGCTTTTGTACACTTATCAAGACCAAATGACATTCTTATATCATGTATATGTATATGTATATATATATATATATATATATATATATATATATATGTGTGTGTGTGTGTGTATGAAAGGGAGGATAGAGGAATGGTGAGGATGCAGGGAGTAGAGTTGGCAAAGATGGATGAGTTTAAATATTTGGGATCAACAGTTCAGAGTAATGGCGAGTGTGGAAGAGAGGTGAAGAAGAGAGTACAGCAGGGTGGAGTGGGTGGAGAAGAGTGTCAGGAGTGATTTGTGACAGACAAGTACCAATAAGAGTGAAAGGGAAGGTCTACAAGAGGGTAGTGAGACCAGCTATGTTATATGGGTTGGAGACAGTGGCACTGACAAAAAGGCAGGAGTCAGAGCTGGATGTGGCAGAGTTAAAAATGCTAAGATTTGCACTGGGTGTGACAAGGGTAGACAGGATTAGGAATAAGTATATTAGAGGGTCAGCCCAGGTTGGATGGTTTGGAGACAAGGCCAGAGAGGCGAGATTGCATTGGTTTGGACATGTGCTGAGAAGGGATGCTGGGTAAATTGGGAAAAGGTTGCTAAGGATGAAGCTGCCAGGTAAGAGGAAAAGAGGAAGGCCTAAGATAAGTTTTATGGATGTGGTGAGAGAGAATTTGCAGGTGGTTGGTGTGACAGAGCAAGGTGTAGAGGACAGGAAGAAATGGAAACAGATGATCCGCTGTGGTGACCCCTAATGGGAACAGCCAAAAGAAAAATATTCAAATAGTTCTTACTCATGGCTAAATCTTCATGTAAAGATGTTTATACTTTTAGCAAGAAGTTGGGTACTGCATCTGGGCCTGGGGTATTCCAGTTAGGAGCTCTTCTTAACTTTGTTTCAATCTCTCTGGCCATTACCACATCCCATTTCATATCCTGTACATTTGAACTTCTTATTCTTTCTTCTACTTCTATCCATTCAGCATTTTTGTTACGTTCCACAGGATCTTCATAGATTTTTCTCCAAAATGTATATATTTCTTTTTTATTTGGTGTTTTAATTCCTTTTGCCTTGTTTCCCAATTCTCTAAAGAAAAACTTTTTGGGTCATCAATAAAATGTTTTTTTGTACTTTTCCTATATATTTATCTGCATACTGCCTGTGCTAACATTTTCTGTTTATTATTTGCGATAGTACAAGATAGAGCCCAATCTGTTCTAATAGTGCACATTGCTTTTATCACGTCTATCTTTCAGAGTATTTTTGTTGATCTGTTCCCTCTTCTATACACTTCTAACAGTGACACTTCTTGTCTTAATAGCTTTATAGTTTTCTCTATTTGATACTTCCATGATGGCATTTGACTTCTCCCCTTCATTCCCCTTATTGCCCTGTGTTTTTGTGGTAAGACTTTATCTGTTGTTAATTTAGATGTACAGTAATATATCCTTATTTCTGTTATATTGCATGAATTTTGATGAACAGTCCTAATTACTGTGTTCATTTCTTTTATCAAACTTGTACCTTTTTGTCTTTTATTGACTTTCTGTAGTCTATTTCTTTCATTGATCTTAATATGTCTGTCCATCTCTATTAAATCAAGCAACTCTTCTCTTCTATCATTTTCTTCTAAACTGAAGGCACATTCTTTGTTCTCCATTTCCCGCGGGCATTTTACAAAAAGTTCCAGAGCATCTACTAGTGCTACATTCTCTACAGTTTCATCCTGTGTCATCCATTGCTCTGTCATATGGGAACTCACTGGCCTATCACACCACAACATTCCTCTTTTTTTAATTTCTCCAAGTCTTTTGAGTTTCTAATACCATGATGAGAATGGACCCCATTCCTAAGTGAAAGTACAATTAAAGTTCATGAAATTAGTACTGTTTCAATCTTTGTCAGCCAAAAGTGCTCTTTGCAGCACCTGCAATGTGCCCAGTAATGACTCCTCCTGCAATTCGTATGGGGATACATGTATTGATAACATATCTAAATACAACTGTAAATTATTTTTATAAGACCTGTTGCAAATACTACTATTGGGACTGTCTGGGTATCTTTCTTCCACACTGCTCTCATTTCTGCCTACAGATTCTGATATTTTATGACTTTGTGTCTCTCTGTATGCAGGACACTGTAGTCACAGTGTGCGTCAATTTTAATGATCAATACTAATTTTTCTTCTTTTCTTGGACAACTATATCTTGTTTTCCAGCATCTATCTTTTGAACTGTTGGTAATGGATGATCCAATGTCATGTAAACTTCATCATTTTCTATGATGCTTTGTGGCTCATGTTTCCAGTGTTTTTCAGCAACTTCGATACTATAATGTTTGCACAATCCCCAGTGCAACAGTCTTGCCACATTATTATGTCTTCCAGTGTACAGTCCTTCTGCCATTAGTATGTCACAACCAGCAATGAGGTATGCAACTGTTTCCAATTCGGTTTTACAAAATCTATATTCGTCTGTTTCTCCCACATGTTCAATGGACTTTGTATATCAACATGTACATAGCCCACTATCTTGGGCCGCCAATATTAACTTTTCATCTCTTGGTTTGAATTTACCTCTCCTTAACCATTCCTGAGTTCTATCCTGACCAACATGAGGTTCTTCCAGAATTTTTCTATATTTGCAACTATATTTATACATTTTCTACATTTCTTGCCTTCTCATCTGTCTTTCACCTTATATTCTTTCTTTTGTTTTTTGGCACATTCAGTTGCCACCTGATTTTTATCTACTTCTGGTTTGATTTTCATTCCTGCTTAACGCAGATATGCTTCTGCTAGATTAAGCAGAAAAGTCATCTTAGATGTATTCTCCTCATGTTTCAAAACTTTCACTATATGTTTGGGTCTTGTGAGGTCAACAGATATGTGTGCAGTCCCATAATTGTAGAGTTATACATGTAATCAATTTCAAGGAGGTGCATCCCTCCTTCAGAAAGAGGAATATATAATCTTGGTATCCACTGATTTTTATAAATCATTTGGTGAGCATGAAGCATCCTTCTCGTTTTCCTGTCTAATCTATCCAACACCTTTTGGGGACCAGTCAATCACTCCAAAACTGTAAAGTTAGGACAGGAAGAGCAAATTGGTTTATAGATTGAATTTTGTGTTTCTAGATGTTAACTTTGTTTCCAGGATTAATTTAAGTCTTGTAAAGTATTCCTTACTAAGTTTTAGTCACACTTGTTCAAGTTTTATTGTTGATCCTTCATCAGTTCCCAAATATGTATACACTCCCTCTTGCTCGAGTTCTTTTATATCACATTCTTGTCCCAAACTGATGTTTTCTTGGTGCTGCAGTTTTCCCGCTTTAAAGGTTGCGTCTGCACATTTATCAAGACCAAATGACATTCTTATATCATCTGAAAACATTTTGACAACTTGTAGTTGTGCTTTCATTTCCTCATCTGATAAGCTATACAGTTTTAAATCACTGACAAAGAGAAGATGAGAAGTTATTTATTTATTTCCAGTTTGATTACCAGGGAAGTCCACAGGGCCCAGAGAGCCCGTTTTCAGTGGCGGTCCGGGGAGAAAAGCTCCATGAAACGGATTACAGTAAAGATAGCAGTCCAATAAAAATAAAAGTACAAGTACAAATACATATCAAATAATACAAAGCATGAGCAATATTGCCCATAGTGGAAAAATATTGTGCAGATACATTTTAACAAATTCACACAGATAAAGTCAAAAGCTAGTTACAATATTTATAGAGTGTGAGAGATCATATGGAAATTAGTTATAGAAGGTTATAGCCATCTATAAGGTGCTTAGGAACTCAAGAGGATACCCTCCCAGGGGCTTTTGTTAAAGAGTTCTAGGTAGGGAGAATGCAGTTACATTTCCATTTGGAGGAGGTGTAAAGCTGAGTTTTGAAGTTGTTTGTGTTTGACATTGTCCTTGGTGTGGAAGGGAGAGAGTTCCATTTCTTACCTAAGGAGAAGGTTGTCCAGCAGGATGTTTAGGTTTGTGGACAATAATTAAGTTTTGGTGTTCAGATCTGAGAGTTCTATTTGAAGTGTATGGGGGAAGGATGTTTGTTAGAGTGGGGCATTTGGTTGGATTAAATATTAGTCTATGTGCTGTAGTGAGCTGGAGGAAGTCCAGGTAATTTGTGAATTCTAACCAGTTGAGGGATTGGGGGGTAATACAGTGATGAGTGGAATGTTTGGTTTTGGTAGAAAATTTCGAAATCTTGTTATAACAGTTTTCAAGTTTGGAAGAGGATAGGTTAGTTAGTAGCGGGGCGCCATACAGAAGGGAGGGAAGGAGGTAAGAGGAGACCAGAGTGTGCCTGGTAGAAGTAGAGAGGAAGTGGTTGTTCCTGTATAGCATTACCTAGTTTTTGGTGTTTTTTTTTAATATTTTGCTGAATATGGATGTTGAACTTGAGGTGTTCGTCTATAGTTACACCGAGTAGTTTGGCAAAGGGAACAACTTTGATTGGAGAGTTGCTTTGGCTAAGGACTTGGAAGGAATTTTTATCAAAAGAGAAAGATTTTGAGGGTGTGAATAATAGTATTTTAGATTTGCTAGCATTGAGATAAAGGTGATTTTGGAGCATCCAGATCTCAGTATTTGAGAAGGCAGTCTGAGTTTTAGATAGGTGTTCAGGGAGGTTAGAGGCAGAACAGACACTTTTAGAGTCATCTGCATATTGGATGACTTTGGCATTAGGAATAGCAGAGTGAAAGTTATTGATAAAGATATTAAACAGCATTGGTCTGAGGATGGACCCCTGTGGTACTCCAGTAGGTGTGGATAAGAATGGTGAGGTGCCTTTTTTCCAATTCACAGCCTGAGATCTATCTGACAGATAGCTTGAGAACCAGGAAAGAGCGTTTTGGGAGAGATTTAGGTTTGAGAGGTGACTTAGAAGGTGCTAATGGGAAACAGTATTGAATGCTTTAGAGAGATCTAGGAGCACGATGGATACCAAGTTCCCAGAATCTCGGGCTTGATTGACCAGTTTCTAAGAATGAGAGTAGAGCTGTTACGGTGCTATGTCCTGGTCAGAAGCCATGTTGGATAGGGGTAAGAAGTTGATTTACACTTTGTTTTCTAGGAGCCAAATTATAGCCATGTCCTAAGCTAAGTAGACAACTTAATTGGTTAAGGATAAGACAGAATAGCAGTGGTGACAAATAGTCACCCTGGAATATCCCCCTTTGGATTTTTATCCCTAGAATAATAATTTGTCCTTTATCATGGCTTAATTGCAAAGTGGTCTGCCACTGTTTCATGGTCACTGTAATTTAGCTGGTAAGTGTAAGATGTATCAAACATTTTTAGGCACTCTTTTCTCTATGAATATGGGATACTATCAAATGCTTTTTTTGTAGTCAATCCACGCCATACTTAGATTCTTCCCCTTTTTACAGTTCTCCACTATGACTTTAACAACAAACGATCCTTTGTTCCATATGATTTTCTTTATTGCCCTTTTTTTCTATTTCCATAATTTAGTTTTCTTCTAAAAGACTACAAACTTTGTCCGCATCAATTCCAGTGTATAGTTTATGTGTCGTCAGAAGGCAAGTTAATGGTCTATAATTTTTAGGGTAGCTCGCAGGTTCAATCTTAAGTAGGAGCATTGTTTTTTCATGTTGTTAGCCAGGCTGGTGTCTGTTCAGGGTGCGCATATAAACAGTTCTTACTCATGGCTAAATGTTCGTGCAAAGATGTTAATACTTTTAACCACAAGTTAGATACCCAGGTACTACATCTGGGCCTGGGGTTTTCTTAACTTTGTTTCAATCTCTCTGGTTATTTCATCCCATTTCATATCCTGTACCTTTAAACATCTTATTATTTCTTTTACTTCTTCTATCCATTTAGTATCTTTGTTATGTTCCACTGGATCTTCATAAACACTTCTCCAAAATGTATCTCTTTTTTTTTGGTGGCCTTTCAATTCCTTTTACCTTGTTTCCTAATTATCTATAAATTTTTTTTGGGTCATCAATAAATTGCTTATTTTATACTTTTCCTTTAAATTTATCTGCATATCTTCTAAGTTTTTCTGCCTGTGCTGAGATTTTTAGTTTATTTGTGGTAGTGCATGATATATCCTGATCTGTTCTAACACTGTGCATTGCTTTTATCACATCTATCTAAGTATTTTTGTTGATCTGTTCCCTCTTCTATACGCTTCTAACAGTGACACTTCTTGTCTTAACTACTATATAGTTTTCTCTGTTCTTCCATGATGGTATACAGTTTCTCCCCTTCCTTTCCCTCACTACCCTGTGTTCTTGTGGTAGAACTTTATCAGTCATTAATTTAGCTGCACAGTAATATATCCTGTTTACTTCTGTTATATCACATGGATCTCTACTGACAGTCCTAATTACTATGTTCGTTTTATCAGACTTCTGACTTTTTGGGTTTTATTGACCTTCTACAGTCTATTTCTTTTATTGATCTTAATATGTCTATCTCTATTAAACAAGCAACTCTTCTCTTAGTTCATTTTCATCTAAACCGAGGGCACATTTTTTTGTTTTATTTCCTGCAGGCATTCTATGGAAAGTTCTATAGCATCTTCCTGTGGCACATTCTCTTCTATATCATCCTGTCATATGGGAACTCACTGAACTATCACACCACAACATTGACTGCGTCAGAATTTCCAGTTTCCTGTTCTCTCCCTTGCTGTACAGCTTCAAGTGTACATTTATACTGGTTTTCTGTGGAAGGCTCCAAAATATCATCTGGCACCTGACCAATTGCTTCTCGTTCCACTAGCTTCTCCTTAATTTGGAAGTCCACTGCTCTATCCTGTTGTGGTGCTTTCCGAATTAGATTTTTTACACTGACGCCTTCATTTCACAGGTAGTCCACAACCCCAGTTTCTATTTCTTTAACCTCTCCAATATTAATCTCCTTTTCTACTTTTCCTCTTTGTCTTCTTATTTTTTGTATTCTAAAGTTTTCCATGTCTGGATTCCTTCACCAGTATTTCTCTTCAGATATCTTTGGTGCTGCTCTTTTTATATTGATTAGTTTTGCTTTCTCCTTTAGACAGATATTACACCATATTAAACTTCTACTTTACTGATCTTCTTTTCTACATTCCCTCTTTGTGATATTTTTTATTGTAAAATTTTCCATATCTGGATGCCTTTTCCTGTATTACTCTTTGAATATTTTTGGGGCTGCTTTCTTTATATTGATTTATTTGGCATTCACCTTTGCATAAATATTGCACCATATCAAATCGCTCTCTCTCCCATGTCCACATTTCTTTTTTATACTTTTAAAAAAAATTCTGTTTATATTTTCACACTTCCTCAGATTCTTTTTCCAAACAGATCAAAGTTTCTTGGTCTGTATAGTGTTTTTCACAAATCTGTTGTATTAATGAACACAATTTTTTATTTAAGGCTTCTGACAGTTTTTCTTGTGGAAATATATTTCTTTCCAATAATTTTTCTCAATCTTTTTGCATATCTTGCGTATGGAATTTCTGGACTTTTTGCATAATAGTAACAATACATAATTTCTTTCTTATCCTCAATAGTCCAGTCTATTGTCTTTATGGCTCTTCTTTGGCCTATCAGTTTTTGTGATTTCTGTGGAATCCTATTTCTTTCTACAACAGGGGACCATCCTCCCCCTGGGCCTGGCCCTATTTTAGGAATGTTTCTGTATTTTGAGGATTTTACATTGCCATTTTTTTCAGTCCTGGCACCAGTGTGCCTACCATGACTGGGCATTTTTTTTGTCCAGGGTCTTGCGCAACCAGCTATCTTTTTTAATATTTGACATACTTCTGTCCATGATACAAGATAAATAGTCTATATATATCAGTGCCGTCTTGGAGAGATTTTGTGAAAAACAGGGTCCACCTCCTGAAGGTACACACCAAGATTTGAGGGTGAATTCAATTTCAGCAATACTACTCTCCTTTGCTTGCTGACTTATCTCGCCTTTCGGACCACTCTATTACCTGTTGTATGTCCACAGAGTAAAGGTTCTTGAAAGGAATTAGAAGCCTATCACCCAGACTGTGAGGATCAATGTGTTTAGGTTCAGGCAAATGAAACAGCCCTTTTGTTGTGTGAGCAAGGCCATCCTTGGGGTAACTTATAATGACTATCTTTGGATAGATGAAAAAGAATGGAGGACAAGTGTTGTCCGAGTTAAAAAACAGTTTTTATTCTCTTTTGGAATCTTCAGAAGGAAATTTGGGATGAGTGGAAAGGGTGAGAAGGCTTACAAGCATTACTCTTTCAAGACAGCCATCTTTCAAGATTCTTTGCATTGAGCTTCTTAGGAGCAGGTGGTTGGATTCAGGAGCTACAGATGTAGACAAAAAGGTATCCCCCCAGAACTTCTAGAACACTTGGAATAGAACAGGGTTTTGGTACCTCCATATGCATAAGGTCATAATACTTTTTTTTGAGTATCAGACATTTGCTTACCTTTACAGTTATAATATTCTATAATTTTATAAACAGTATTGCCAAAAGTTAAGTTCTCCATGAGAGGAATCATAAGAGATAATGTCATCCACTTCAGATCCATAGCCAACAGGAGGGTGAATTTGAGATGTATAGTTCAGACCCTGTGACTGAAAAAAGTCTGTCTTCAGAAGAAGACTCCCTTTTTCTTTTCTGAGGTAAAGAAACAGGAGAAGTAAATTGCGGGGGCTGCAAAGCCACTAAGAGAAATTGAATCACTCCTGCTGTGAGACCCTAGGTGAAGGAGCTGGAGTAGCTGGAGAGTAGATACATTTGGTCTTTTGTCTACTTTTCTTAGCAGTCTCAAAGGACACAGAATGAGGAGGAGCAGACCATAGACGTACCTCCATTAGGATCTCTGGGATGTTTTCTCAGACAAGAATATGAGGGATTTCCTCAGTTCGCTTAGAAAGGATCAGTCTTAGTTCTCCCTTCATGGCCACACTGGCCATCTAGTCTGTCATTTTGGACTTGCTGAAACCCTGTGGCATGTCAGCCCCCTTAGGGGTCATGACAGCAGGAGCAGGTATGGTAGCAGGATGGTCTGAGGGCTGATCAAGTACCTCAGCAGATACATCTGATTCTAACAGACTAAAAGACGCAGACTTATCGAGTAACTTGGTCTCTTCCTTTAACTTTTTAGTTTTCTTCTCAGGCAAATGGTGGCTGATGACTCAAATGACATCCTAACACTAGCCAGTGCTTGAACATGTTTATTTTCATTGTAGAGTTTCAAAGAAAGTAGACAACTACAAGTAGCCTAGGATATGAATGACTGGCAGATGGAACACTCTTTGTAATTATGTTCAGGGTTTAAGAAAATAAAGACCCTTAGAATGTTTACCTTACAACAGTTCTGTCTAATACAGTCACACTCCCCTTTTGTTAGCTGACATGAAAGGTAGAATATTTCTCATAAACGTAAAAGGAAGAGAGAAAGGATGCGCAATATAGCACTTAGCTGCCCAGAAATGCTGCAGCTGTAACAAACCATAAGGCTGACAGACCGTGATGCAGGCAAACTCTTCATTCACAGACTGGCAGCAAGAAAATTGTGAGGATTGTTGTGCCTGTACATCCCTTAAGTACCTACACATAGTTTCATGCATAGGAGGAAGGTCAGACATCCAGCACAAGAGAAATGTGCCTAAGTCTTTGTAGAGTGGCCAGACAGACAGTATCCTTGGCAGGATACATTCCATAAGTCAATAATACTAGAACACTGGTCTAATGAAGAACGTGATGTTTTTAGCTAGGGCTATTTTTCTTAAACCTGCTTCTGAGGTACATCAAGTACTAGACAAACATACATACATATAGTTCACATATTACAATTCTAGATCTAGTAACTTGACTAATGTACTACACAGATGTATTTGGTGTACTACATGGATATAACTGCTCATTCTGCCCATGTACTGCACAAACACTTAATCACATTTGGTCTATTATTAGCTGGAGCTTAGTTTAAAAGCAAAAGGAATCTGACCTGACTGTCCCATAGCGACTTCAGCTTCCCTCATCTTTGCCAAGCGTAACCTGAAAAATAAAGGAAAAAAATAACATTAAAAGGGTAATGCTCTGAGTAAGCCAGCATTTCATGATTATGTTACACATTAATTGGTTAAACTGAATTGAAAACTAAAGAGACTAGTCCTTTAACAGGAAAATAACAGTGCAAGTGTATGCGTGCTTTCATTTATTCATTTATTTGTGAAGTTGCATGGGCTGGTATAGTACACTTTTCAGGAATAACCCAGATCAACTGGAAAATACAACTACAAAGAAAAAAGATAACAAAGAAAGCATTTACAAAAGATATATCATAATCATACAACATAGGTTTGCATATGACATTAGAACAAAGTGAATGTCAGTAGTGACTATTTCCAAAAGTTTATTGTTTGCAGAAAGAGAAATTATATTACAGATGAAATGAGAACTTATGTGTCAACAGCAGTGAGTAGGTGTGCTATAAGCATACTTTATAACGAGCAAGATTATCTTATCCTGAATCCCTAAAGCACGTACATTTAAACTATTTTTTTATGTTGAAAGAAAAAGATGCCACGGCCGGACTGTTTGTTGTTATTTTAGGACAGTCTGCAGTTTGTACAATAGTTGGTTCATTAGGAAGATAAGATCTCTGCAGAAGGCAGGTTTAATAAGTGTATCTAATTTACTTCTTGCTTCTGAAAATTACATAGGATTTGCTTGGCACTGTTTGGCTGGCTCCAGTAACAAATATTTGATTGTTAAAGTTCAGCCAAGAAGCAAAAAACAGTAACATCAGAAGCACCAAACTACATAAATATATCATTATATAAAAATGTATTTGACATAAGTATGGGTGTTGACAGTGGTAGCATTTTTTTTGCAGATATTGCTAAACTATATGGAACAGAAGAGGATGCAGGAAAACATATTCCAAACAATATAAAAGAGTTAAAGGAAAAGGCTGCATTGATAGCAGTTAAGAGTTAGGGTTGGAAATGTAAAGTATTTTGTATGGGATGCAATAATCCTGACATTAGTTAATCAGCTGGAGATGTATTAAAACATGCAGCAAGAAAAGGATCTAGGGATGGTTGATTTCAGAAATGAATCACAGGGCACACATTTAAAATGCTGTATCCAAGGCAAGTAATATGTTAGGACTGAACTCTAACCGTGAACCAAGAAACAGAAATGTTGCACTGCCACTCTACAAACCTTTGGTGAGAACATAGCTTAAGAACTATGTCCCTAAAGAGAAAGAAATCACATTGTTTGAGGAGTCTAGAGCATGGTTACTGGCATGTTAGTGAATAAGAAAAGAACTGTGGAGGAGGATACTCAAAACTTTATTTTATGTATTTCATATTTCCTTGAACTAGTAAGAAAGAAAAGAGAAGACACATTGGTTCATAGGCTGATACTAGGCTATCGGCCTTAGGGCCTATACAAGCCTAGCCATAACAATTCCCCGGCTATTTTATCCCAGGAATTTTACTTCCCTGGACCCCTGTCTAGTAGGCCGACTGACGTGATCCCTGGGGTGAATTTCCTATCTCCCATCAAGTCGTCAAGGTTCCTTCTGAAGAGGGCCAAAGAGGTGCTCTACTTGACATGTATGGGCAGTCTATTCCAGAGAATGGGGAGTC
This sequence comes from Protopterus annectens, assembly GCF_019279795.1. Lineage (NCBI taxonomy): Eukaryota > Metazoa > Chordata > Ceratodontiformes > Protopteridae > Protopterus > Protopterus annectens. Next base: position 449,199,223 of record NC_056739.1, read on the forward strand.
TCTGGGACAGGAATCTATCCCTCCAGCATGTTTTGTTTATTGTGATGACCAGGTTTAGATCCCCAGAGCGTATGGCTCTGAGGGATTGGGATTTCTTTAAGTGTAGCATGTCCAACAGCTCTGGGTTTGACATGGCCTTGTATGTTAAGCAGAGATTGCCGCTGAGTAGACGATATGTGAAAGACTAGAGCTGGAATTTTTTTTAGACGGTCAGCATAGGGCATCTGGTTTAGGCCTGTGATTCTTTTAGTGAGGTATTTCTGCGGCCTTTCCAACTGCTGCAGATGTCTTGTGAGGTACATACAAAATAGGGCATTATACTCTATAATGGGTCTAATGAGGGATGAGTACAGTGGCACAATGACCTTCTTTTTCCTGGATGAAAAGCCCTTAGTAATGAGATGTGCCACACAGAAGGATTTCCAGACTGTTGTGGCGATGTGGTTATCGAAGGTTAGACCACTGTCCACCTGTGTCCCTAAGTCCTTATCACACTTTCTGTGGTTGGTGTACTGCCACTTATGTGGTAATTCATGGGCACATGGTTTTTCCCAAAGGGGATAACTATACATTTCTTGGCATTGAGCTTGAGCCCATGGCTCTGGCACCAAGCATCCGTCTCTGTAAGGCCCTTCTGTAGGATATCCAGATTATTTGGGGATTCAATAATGGCTCCCAGTTTGCAGTCATCTGCAAATTTTGTTAGCCAGAGTCCCTTGGTGGTGGCCTGTACTTCGGAGAAGTAGATGCCAAACAAGAGCGGTCCTAGGACTGAACCCTGAGGTACTCCACTTGTCTCAAGCTGGATTTGGAGTTGGTTACTTTTACAGTGTGGGTTCTGTCAGTAAGCCAGCTTGCGATCCATTGAGTGACGTAGGGATTAATGCCCAGCTTAGTAAGTTTATCTATGATTCCAGAGTGGGGGATGGTGTCAAAGGCCTTGGCAAGGTCCAGATAGGCTGTGTGGACCATCTTACCCTCATCTACAGCTCTGGAGACTGATTCAAAAAAGTCAATCAGGTTGAGGAGACAACACTGGCCCTTCACGAAACCAAAATGGGTGGGGTCCAGTGTTTGAAGGTTGCCAATGTCTTTGTTTATAAGTTCCATGATAATGCGTTCCATGCCTTTGCAGATCAGGCTCATTAGTCTGATGGGACAACAGTTCTCAGGGTCCAAGGTGGACCCCCCTTTGTGGAGTGGGATAACTGTAGCTGTGCACCACTCATTGGGCACGAAACCTGAGGTGAGGCTATGATTAAATGTGACACTTAGGTGAGGTGCCAGTTCATTTTGTAGTTCATGTACTACACAGCCCGGGATGTCATCTGGTCCCATGGATGCTGTATTCTTAGCTTTGGAGAGTGCATTTTTTACCTGTGTGGCTGTGGTTACCAGCATTTGGCAATCTTTTGGTATTGAGATGGGCCCTTTAGTGGGTGACAGGGGTGTGAAATTGGTACTGAATCGATCTGGTAGGATATTGGCAATATCCATGGGATCAGTATATTTAGTGCCATTCTGTTGTAATACAGAGCATATCTGAGTATTGCCATTTAGATTCTTGACATAACTATAGAATGCCTTGTGGTTGTCCTTAGAATCTTTGGCAATTTTATTTTCATAGCTAACTTTTGAGAATTTTATGAAGGATCTCAGCTTCTTACTGAGGCTGGTAAAGGAGTTTTTTGTATCCTGGGATTTTCCGTTTTTCTGTAAAAGTTTCTTCATTCTGTTGTATAACTTGTTTATGGCAGGGGACCACCAGATTGGCTTCCTTTTTTTGGAGGAGAGCATCTTGGTTCTATTTGGAATGGCACGATTTATGCACGAGTGGATAGGCTCGTACAGTGCCTTAAGTGTAGGATTCGGCAGTCGAACTTTCCGTTCCCGTTTGCATGGGTGTCATGAGGTTTGTCACTTCTGACTTGAGTAGCATGAAGTTGGCTTTGGTGAAGTTTTTTATGGAAGTTTCCCTACTAGGGGGGTGGGGGTGGGATATGGACATCAAGGGTGATTAGCTTATAGTCAGACCTGACCAACGAGGGGGTGACCGCTGGTGTAGAGCATCGATCTCCCATGTTGGTAATGACCAGGTCAAGGATATTTGAGACCCTGGTGGGACTATGGATTAGTTGATCCAGGGCATTGGAATTTATGAATTCCAAGAACCATTGGGCAAAGGTGTTGGTACCAGAGTAGTTTTCCCAATTAATGGCAGAATAGTTGAAATTACCCAGTATTAGGGTGTTAGGTTGTATCTTAATAATTTTCCAGTATGTTTAGAAAGGTGTAGTGAGAATCTTGGGGTATGGTGGGGGATCTGTATCTAGCTACAATATGGATTGCAGTCTTACCAAGTGTTAGTTGCACCTGTAATATTTTAGACACATTGTGTTGGGGAACTAAAATGGAGGTGCGAATATCCTTGGTGAATATGGACACTCCACCACCTTTAATGTTTCAGTCCTGGTCTGGTGGCCGAAAAGTGTGGTAAGAGTTGTAGCCTGGTATTGCAGGGGTGGTCTCTGGAGCCTTGAACTAGGTATCGGTTACTGCACAGATATCGATGTTCTCCATTTTTAGGAGTGCCTCGCAAGAGTGCATTTTGAGGTTTAGACTTCTAGCACTGAGTAGCATAACCTTCAGATTTTGCGTGTTTTTATCTGTTACGGTGGTAGTTTTGTCATTTGAGTTTTGCCAAAAAAAGGCACTATGGGGGAGGTAAGAGCCTTAGCCAGTAACCTGAATCCCAGGGGGCGACAGGTGTAGACCATCTCTGGCAAAGCATCATGGTTTGTTGATCATGTCGTCCCAGGCAGACAGACACTGGATCCCCTTTGAATGACTCCAGAAACTTAGCCAATTGTTGAAGTCAGTCATTTTATCTTCATACTGTGGTATAATTCTGGGAAAAGGCAGGATGCTACTCAGGGGTAGGGTCATACCTGCCTCAGCCACATGATCCAAGAGCTCTTCCATGTCTCTTTTCATGTAGTCCAGGGAGGTACGTCTCAAGTCATTCACACCAACATGGACAATGACAGAGTCATATTTGTACTTGTTGTGGAGTGACCTGAGTGCATGCATTATGTGGCGGATCCTGGCTCCTGACAGGCAGCTGACGGTAATTTTCTCCTTGTCCAGCCAGCTGAGTGGGACATCAGTGTGCCTGACTATGCAGTCATCTATGACTAAGGTGCTGGGTACGTTGTCTTGCCTTAGGGGCTGTTGTTGGGTGGCACACTGGTGTTTTGACCTATGTGTTACTTTGGTTGTGATTGGTGTTTGTTTGCATATCAGCTTTGGAGGTCCTTGTTGCTTGGGCAGGTTAATGTTAAGGGCCTCCGCATATGTGGGTTTAGTGTTTCCATGTGAGGGTGTTTGTGATGTGAGTTTTGAAGGTCTATGTGTTGCTTGCGGTATAGTGCAAGTGTTAACCTTCTCCTCTTGACTGTCTAGCACAATCTTGGGATTTGCTTCTAGTTTGGCTATGTAAATGCATCTCTCGCAGGTTGCAGTGTTGGGTGGTAGGAGGAGAGTTGTCTGTGTACAAGAGGCAATTGCTGCATTGCCCCAATATGCCGAGATTCACCAAGTGGACTGGAGAAATCATCAAAAGCTAACCCTTGGACATGCCTGGTTCGGTATTTCTTTTTTAGAGTATAAGAGCTGTTTTCCCTTACCTTGGCAAGGTACTTTGCAATTACAGGCTGTTTAGTGCCTATGATTACTTTCTCCTTATATACAAGGAGAGTTGAGTGCTTTTATCAGTTTAAGGCTTCCTAGTGCTTTCCTGGAGGTCAGGAGTGGCCTTAGGTCAACTGGTGCCCTAGGCAAAAGGGCTCCACGGCTACCCCTCATACCACCCAGTGCCCCCATCCTGGTCTAGCTATACCAAATAAATACTGGAAAAGTGCCCCTGCTAGAGTGGCGCCCTAGGCAGCTGCCTAGTTGGCCTATGCCTAAGGCCAGCTATGCTGCAGGTTATAGATCAAGTGCTAGTCACATGGATTCAGATTTTAGTACTACTACTGAGAAACCAGCTATTTCTAAGGGAAAATTTGAAGAGCAGACTTTCTAGCACTGGGAATAGTTTAACCTTAACCCCAAGGTGCTGCGCAATGTGCAAAATCACACAAACATGCGTTTTTAAGCCAGAAAGTTGAAAGGGATATAAATCAGCCCCAAATGGCCAATAAAATTACACTTTCAGAGCTGAAAACCACTCGTCTAGCATTAGATAGACTGTACAATGCTCACTACTCTCACTAGTAAGCAGTAGGTGGGTAGATGGCAAATTAAGAGATCATTAAAAATGGGATCAGTTTATACATGAAAGGTAGCTGTGGGAGAAGGGGAGATAAATTTAAGGCATGCATTTTAATTTAGATTACAAAACTTTCTCTAACTGGAGAGGGTTTTTGTGCCCAGCTGGACCTTCCTGGTCAACAAATGTAAAATAAGCAAATAAATAAAACATAACTATAATTTTCCAGTTTATTATTTAAATGGAACATATGCAGCCTGGAAACATAGCAAACTAAAACTAGTCATATTCATAAAAGTGAACATTGGATAAATGATGCTCAAAGAAATATTGTACAGAAGTGGTAACCAAGGTTTATTAGTTGGCACACTATGGCTGCGGTGGTGGTGCTGTGGTAGCGTTGTCGCCTCACAGTAAGACGTCCTGTTCGATTCTCAGCTAAAGCGTCTTCTATGCGTGAATGGGCATACCTTCATTGAAGGTTGTGCATCAGGCCTGGCAAGTCGGTACATAAAAATCTACTGCCAATCATTAGCGGATCGGAGTTCCGCTGTGGCGACCCCTAACCGGGAAAAGCCAAAAGATACAACTCACTATGGAAAAACTAGGTAGGCTTTAATATCTTTTAAACTGGCATTCTTTGATGTTATATAACAATACAAGCATTTCTCTCTCTTTATATATATACATATATATATATATATATATATATATATATATATATATAAAACTATAAGTCTATTTGACAAAGAGTCTCACTAACTATCAAAATTGCGAGGACAACAAATGCAAGTCCTAACAATTTGAAAGTCTGTTTATTAAATATCTTTTATTCATGAGGGATGCACCCCCTGTACCACCCTTGTGGGGGCTTTACTCCTTACATGCCCTAAGTACATTCTTATCACTTCTGTGTTGACTGCAATGAGAGTATCATTAAACACTGATGGATTGCTCACTGGCATTCATTCCAGTGAAAAAACATATCAATGAGCCATACCATGAAATTTATCAAAAATAAAGCAAAATAGTTTTTTTTTTGTAGTGGGGCAAGGCCCCCATATATCTCAATGTATCTCAATAAACTAACTCTAAGAGCACACGACCGCTGGGGAAACAAGAAATACCTCTACCAATTGTTCATCAGTCTCGCTCTTTACACTGCAGACCTTTTGATGAATTGGAATCAGCTAAACAAAGCAGCTAACACCCATTTCAATGAAACGAATGCAACTCAACAGACAACATGCCTCCCACTGCACCTTGAGGTAAGGGCAAAAAAAGATGATTTTTAAAAACTGTGAACCTTCCTAATTTTAGGAAACTCGTATAAATCTTAATATAAGCACAGATGTGGAAGCTGATGCAAGCAAAGGTTGTTGCACATTAGTGTGAAATGATCCTTGTAAATGCTTTACTTAAAAATGCCATACCTGGGAACATTGCTCTTTTCCCTGACATGCAGTGATTTTAGGGTTGATTAAAATAAAGTAGGAACAACAAGGTATCTTCTGCATGGAGGTTTAGAGGGGCAATGTTCCAAGAGGAAAGACTTAATTTTGTTTTTTGACTTTCAGCAAAGTAAACTTTTGGCTAATTATGTCCATTGAATTAGAACGTAAAGAAGGATGTTTAGTGGTAGAACTATGAACAAAAACTACTTTAGTGTAGAAGGCAAAGTTAATTTCAAACAATCAAAAGAAGTAAATAGAACATTAGGGGAATAATATCCCTTCCTTTGTATCTCTGCACTCATCTAGTCTTTCTACATATTCCCTAAGCCACACTTGCCCACATAACCATGAAGAGGCATGCCCAGATACAGGTCACAGCTAATTAATAAAAAAGAGAGATAAAAAGGCTGAAGAAACCTTGCTTTCATGTAAAACTCCTTGCCATTTCAGAGGCAGATGCAGACTTAAGTAAAACTGCACACTAGTATATATGTTACAGCACTTACAGGAAGCTGTAGAGTGTGCATTATTACACTTCCTCTCTTGTAATGATGTACTTTTTGTGAGGGGCTGATGTTGCTCGCTGTTTAGTTGGCTGAGTAAGTGTAGGCCAGGGGTATTGAAAGGATATACAAAGGATGGAAGAAGGGGAACTGCAGGTTTGTGGGTTTAAACCCTTGTGTTCATATCCCTTCTTAAAAGGATTAAGGCAACACACAGAGAATTGCTACAGTTTTCCCAATAACTTTTCTCCTTTCAAGCAGAAGTGAAAAGTCTACATTATACACCCTGTGTGGTCTGAGGTATGTAATGGCAGTGAGAAAATTATGCCTTTAGTACTATGCATGTTATCAGGAACTCTTCTGCTACAGAACACCTTTTTGTGCAAACTACCCATACAGAGTAGCACACAGCTTAGTAGAGCAAGATGTGTCTTGTTCAGAGAAATACTGCATTTTATGACAAATTCCAAAAGTGTGTCACTCCAGAATCAATCACTGACATAAGCACACAGGAATTCCGAGTCTGAGTGGTGAGTCCATCTTGGGGGATGGAAGGTGATAATATCTCGCATCTGCAGTGCTGTATGACAAAAGTACAGTTGTGTACACTTACCATAAATGTAGATGTTCGAGTGTCTTCACTGTTGCAGTCATCACATTTGGGTTATCCCTGCCAGGGTAGCCCTCGGCCAGCCTGAATACCAGAGACTTAGTATTTCTGCATCTGTTGCTGTCACTTGAAGACTGACATCAGGTCATCAGTGATATAAAGGAAGACAGCCGATGCCACTACATCAGTTTTTCTTGCCCTAACCAGTCAGGAACCCCCAAAATAGGAGGCCAGGCTCTGGTGGCAGAACCCATTGTAAGGAAAGGAGAACAACAAGGAAGAAAGGTAACAAAAAGAAAAAGGAGGAAGGAGGGAGGGAAACCAGGACTGCAACAGTGAATACACTTGAACATCTACATTTATGGTAAGTGTACACAACTATACTATGTTCTTTGTGTGTAACTGTTGCAGTCATCACATTTGGGTAGATTCCCAAAGCTGAGGAAATGGGTGGAGGCAGTCAAGGAAGCTAGGGGCTGGCTAGCATGCCCTGCAACACTGCATAGACACAACCTGCCCTGGATTTGGAAAACAAAGGCAGGTGGTAATGTTTGGTAAAGATGTGAACAGATGTCCAGGTGGCAGCCCCCAGGATGTCCCTGGTTGGGTCTCCTCTGAGGAAAGCTGCAGAGGTGGAGGCTGCTCTGGTGGAGTGTGTCCTGACCCCCTTGGGGGGAGGCTTGCCATGCTGTTTGTAGCAGAAATGGATGCAGTGTGCTATCCATTTGGAAATGGTTTGCTTGGAGATGGCTTTGCCCTCTGCCCCTGAAGCAATGCTAACCAGCAGTTGATTAGATTTTCTGAAGGGTTTAGTCCTTTCCAGATAGTATCTGAGCTGTCTGTGCACATCTAGAGAGTGCAGAATCCTTTCCCCCTTGTTTTGAGAGTTAGGAAAGAGGGTGGGCAAATGGATGGATTGGTTGAAAGCCACATTGGGCATGAAGGATGGATTATTTCTGAGGGATACCCTGTCTAAGATGATGAAGGGTTCCATTGCCATGAATGCTTGCAGCTCAGAGACTCTCCTGGCGGAAGTGATGGCCAGGAGGAAGGCTGTCTTCCAGGAGAGAAATTTTAGCTCTGCAAAAGAAGCTATTTCAAAAGGATGCAGGGTGAGCTTTTCCAAGACAAAGTTACAGTCCCAAGCTGGTGTTGGTGCCCTTCTGGGAGGCCTCAAGTTGTTAGCCCCTCTGAGGAACTGCTTGATCAGAGGGTGTAAAAAAAGAGGCTGCTCAGTGGGAAAATGAGCTGAAATAGCAGAGGCATGAATTTTTATAGAGGAGAAAGAGAGACCACTGTGTAGTAGAGAAGCTAAGTAATTCAGGATGAGAGGGATGGAGGGCTGTGCCGTATTGGCCCCCTTAGCCTGGATCCAGGTGCAGAACCGTTTCCATTTATCTGCATAAGACTTTCTGGTACTAGGGTATCTGGCTTCTTGGATAACATCCAGAACCTGTTTACTGAGGATGGCAGATTGGTCATGGGTCAGGATATAAGCCAAGCTGCCAAATTGAGTGTCTGCAATTGGGGATACATGAATTCCCCTTCCCTCTGGGTTAGGATGTTGGGAATCTGAGGAAGATTCCATGGGGGCAGTGAAGACAGGCTGTGCAGCAAGAGGTACCAGTGCTGTCTGGGCCAGTCTGGAGCTATGAGAATGGCCCTTGGTTTTTCCTCCCTTATTTTGATCAGTACATTGGAAATGAGAGGTAGGTGAGGAAAGGCAGAGGCCAAGAGGTTTACCCAGGGGAAGGACAGGGTATCCACTTTCCATGCCATGCAGTGATGCTCCCTGGTGCAGAATTTGCTGTGCTGATGGTTGGTGTGAGAGGCAAAGATTTCAACCTCCGGGGTTTCCTATTTCTGAGTTATTGGTAAGAAGGTGTTTCTGTTGAGCTGCCACTCATGGGAGTCCAAAAGATATCTGTTTAATTTGTCTGCCAGGGAGTTGAGAGAGCCTGGCAGGTATTGTGCTAACAGGTGTAGTTGCATGGAAGAGGCTGTAAATCAAAGGGTCATGGGTATCCTGCACAGCGGGTAGGAGTGAGTCCCTCCCTGCTTGTTGATGTACCACATCACTGTGGTGTTGTCTGTCCTGATCAGGGGAACTCCTGGAGAGAGTAGGGGTGAGAGAGTAGGGGTTAGAAAGCTATCAAGGCCTACTACACAGCCATCATCTCTTTTTGACTGATGTGCAGGGGGAGTTGCTGGGGGTCCCATTGGCCCTGTATGCACCTGCTGTCCAGGTGTGCATCCCAAGCACAGTCTGATGCATTTGTTGTGAGGGTCTGGGTGGCAGGGTGTGGGGAGAAGGGCAGTCCCTTGTTGTGGAAGCAGGATGTTGCCCACCAAAGATATTCCTTCCACAGGCAAGAAATAATAGGTAAAAGAGTTGCCAGATCTTGAGAGTGTTGACACCAAAGGCTCTTTGGGTACCTTTGAGTTTCCTCATATGCAGTCTGGCATATGGAATAAGGAGTATGTAAGATGCCATGAACCCCAGGGCTTGCAGGATTTCCCATGCAGAAAGATGGGGTCTGGTGGCCAGTTGAGAGAAGTAAGCTGATAGGGAACTTTGTTTCTCTGGTGTTAGGCATGCAATCTGGGTTGCTGTGTCCAGACTTGCTCCCAGGAAGATTATCCTTTTGGTTTGTACCTGTTTGGATTTCTTTTTGCTGATTGGGTACCCTAAGGAGGTTAGTAGGTCCTTTACAAAGGACAGGTCTTTGAGCAGCTTTTCCTGGCTGTCTGCCTGAATAAGGCAATCATCTAAGTAGGAGCAAATTTGAATATTTCTTTGTCTGCAAAAAGCATTGGCCAGAGCCAGGCATTTTGTGAAAACTCTGGGAGCAGTAGATAAGCCAAAGGGAAGCACAGTGAACTGAAAGTGTTGAGATCCTTCCCTGAAGCAAAGATATTTTCTGCAGGACTCCCTGATGGGAATGTGGAGGTAGGCCTCTTTTAGGTCCAGGGTGGTTAGCCAAGCGTCCTTGGAGAGAATGGATAGCAGCTGCTGGAGGGTGAGCATTTTGAATTTTGGGATCATCAGGAAGGTGTTTAGAATGGATAGATCATGCCAGGTGCCCTCTTTTCTGGGTACCAGAAAAAGTCTGGAGTAGAAGCCTTGGCCTATCTGCTCTGCATGAAAGTGTTCTACTACTCCCAAGGAGAGCAGGGTATGGATTTTCTTTTGAGCCTCTACCCACTGATGTGGTGGTAGATATGGGAACTCTTTTGGGGTTGGAAGGGTGTGGAAGGAGAATTTGTACGCCTGAGACACATTGTTCAGAACCCATTGGTCCTTGGTAATGGGGGCCCAGGTGCTTGAGTGAAAGGAGAGTTTTCCTCCTAGGGGTATGTGATGGTGGGCAGAGGTCGGGAGGGGTGAGTCATTGTGTGTTTTTACCATAAGGGGGTGGCTCAGAACTCCCTGGTTTTGAAGGGGAGGCAGTCTACTGCTTATATTTCTGCAACCCCTGGGACTGCTGTTTTGGTCTGCTTCAATGGGGCCTAGGCTGACCCTGTTTACTACGTGCAGGAAAGGACCATTGCTTGGAAGTAAAATGCCTGCTGAACCTAGGGGGGCTGTACCTGTAAGAAATCTTTAACAGTCTGCATAGATTTTGCTTTTTCTTCCATCTTTTTAACACCTCTTCTGCTTTAGTACCAAATACGTTATCTGTGAAAGAGTGCATCCAACAATTTTGATTTGACATGGTCTGGCAGGGGTTGTTTCTTAAGCCATGCATGTCTTCTGACAGAACCATTGACTGCTGCCCTGCAAGAAACTTCTAGGGTGTCAAAACTGCAGTGCAAAGTGTGCTTAGTTACTTGACCGGCAGAGTGCATTAACTCCTGTAAATCTTAAGATTCTGCCCATGTAGGAAAGGAGGAAATTTTTTATTTAAGGAGTTCCAAGGTATGTTGCTGATATTTAAGCACATGGAACTGACAATTTAGTGTCCTGCTAGCAAGAGTAGCTGAGGTGTATACTTTTTTACCCCATCTGTCCAGAGCTCTGGAATCCCTGTCTGGGGGGGGATTCTTAGCTGAAGTAGCTTTAACCCCTTTTGGGCCTTGAGTAATGACCTCAGGGTCCGCTGTTGGGTTTTTAAAAAGATATTTGTGAGAGTCAGGGACTCTGTAGTACTTGTCTGGTTTTCTGGGAGCAGGAGGGAGGGTGTCTGGAGTCAAGCTGGATTCAAGGAAGGCATCAATCCACCACATCTAGGACTGGGGGGATGGATAAGGGCCTGTGCTGTGGAAGGTCCAGGAACTCTCTGAGTCTCTTTTTAGACTGTGGGTAGTCTTGACTCTCCCATTTGAAATGCTCCCTTAAAGTATGCAGGGTTTCCCCAAAGGAAAAATCCTCTGGGGGAGAGGCTGAAGGAATAGATTCCTCTGCATCAGAAGCCTCATATGCAGAGAGGGACTGCATGTCTTCATAGTCAGATGCATCGGATTCATCTGACTCTTGTTCAGACAAAACTACTGGAGACAGATCTCTTTTCCTTTTTGAGGGAGTGGCTTGGCTCCCCCTAATCAGCATGATAAGGTCTTCTGCCATTTTAAGCATTTGTGACTGAGGCAAGGAGGCAGGTGCCAGAGAATGGCTGGTAGTCAGTTTCTTGGGGGTAGTTCGACCCCTGGGCATAAGAACTTGGTTTTAGAAAGAACGGTAGCCGTGAAAGAAGGTGTTGATTTATGTCTGGATTCGGTGTTGTGAAGGACTTCCTCGGAAGCCTGTGCCTGCACAGTAACTCTGGACCCATCCAAGGTATAGACGACCATAGATGTAGAAGAGTTCTGCAGCATACTGGACTCCGAAAGGGTCTCAGTAGCTGCCTGCAAATTAAATGAAGTGGGCATCAGGGGCTGCGGAAGCACCTCATTAAATTCCAGAGGACTGATGACCAGCTTGGTGGTAGCATCGTCAGAAGGTTTGGTCCTGTGTGGTCTGTCTCTGTCTTTATCTTTACATTTTTTTGGAAGATCTACTGTCGGATGGCTTACGGCAGCCATATCAGAATTCAAGGACTGTAATCGGAAATATCTGGCTACAATATGGGCCAGACGACGAATAGTTCTGGCATTAAACAAAGCACAGAACTGACGAGGGACATCGTGGTCTGGGCCTAGACAAGTGACGCAGTAAGAGTGGAAGTCCTGGTGTGGTATTTGCTTTCCACAGGCGAGAAAATTATTAACTTTTTCTGACATCGGTTAGTGCGAGAAAAAAGGATTCCCAATGGGGTACTTAGCTTTCGAAGACTTCATCTTCAATTCGGAAATAAAACTCAGGTAGTGGCCGACCATCACTCATGCAAACTGCTTCGGGCTCAAAGGCAAGAAATATTGATGTAATGGCATTGGTTGCCTTCCTTTATACCACTGATGACCTGGCATCAGTCTTCACGTGACAGCAACAAATGCAGAAATACTAAGTCTCTGGTATTCAGGCTGGCCGAGGGGCTACCTTGGCAGGGATAACCCAAATGTGATGACTGCAACAGTGAAACACAAAGAACATCAACTGGACACAGAAAGCACAAGTCTGTAAGGGAGTGCATAAACTTCTTTTCAGGAAATGTGCATGTATTGACACATATTTGGATATGTCCTGAGCCCAGGACAGCAAGCTCTCTACAGTAATTCTCATTTGCATGAGGAACAAGTGGTAGAACATAAAAAAATATATATAACTTGCAAAACCATGAGCATAACCCTCCTGCTGCTGCCCTCTGTTGACAGCCTAAAGTGTTGTAAAAAGGCCAGTCCTCTAGACAGCAGAGGACCCCAATGGCTGCTAAAAGCTGGTGGGAATGGAAGGATAAGTGGCCCTACAGGAAGGCAATTGGGGCTTGATGGTCTGTTTAGTACTGGGACCAAAATACAAGATAAAGATGTTGATCATGGATGGCTCAAGTCTCAGTGCATAGAATTTTCACATGTGAAAGATTCCATGATACATTTTAATGCTATGAAATACTGCTTAGTTGAGTGCCTCACCAAATAAGATCATAGTATTGCACAAGTTATGATCAACACCATAGGCATGTACATAATGTCCTCCAACTGTTCTGTGACCCCTACAGAAATACACACACATTCAAGCAACTTCTGTTTATTTTCATACTGAACTAAGTAGTGTAGCTAACATGCATGGACAGATTGTGCTTGAACATTTTGTTAATTAATATGAATCCTAAAAAAAAAGAAGTTAATGATATATTTGCACTTCTTCAAGTGTTTCTACACAAGCATTGTGCATCTGTGATGATATATAACTTCAGAACGTTGCAGCTCAGATCTTTCTTCATATGATATTGACCCTTTGTAAGTGCAGCTATATGTACCACCTTGCTAAAAAGGGGTCTACAAAGTTACATTACCATATCATGAAGGGTTGTCAAGACAAATACAAAAAAAATGTTCACACAACATTCTACAACAGATATGACAACCAGAATGATACTTGCCTTCTCAGAGACCCATATTTGTGCTTCCAATTTGTACTATCACCATTCTAAAGATACAAGCAATTAAATGTTCCTGCATAAATGGGATGAAGTGCTCTCTTACATGACCTTACTGAGAACGTGTATGAGGTGTACAACAGATATTGCAAGTAGGCTAAGTTGATACTACTTCTATCAAAGGAACAACATAAAGCAAGTGAAGACCACTCAAGTGGTATTCGGCTAGCTAGACAACTTACTGGCTCCATGAAAGGAATGGAAAGGGGATTACACGAAAGTATAAAATAGGGGACAGGAGGCAGAGGAACACATGGTAGGAACACAAGGGGAAAGCAGGGTGCTCTTTTTTGTGGGGAGAGGACTCTTGGTTTGTATTTTTTCTCTCTACATATATGTGTATATATGCATGTATGCATTATATTGTTTCCTATCATTGTGGTGTTGATTAAACAAATGGTTGTCCCCTACACAATCAACCCAAAAAGGTTGAAACAAAATGGCATAAAACACAAAAAGAAGAACTTCTAGAAATGTTTATGCAGGGGGTAAGCACCCCTGCACCCCACCACCCCTGATAACTATATACACCAACTCTGAGATTACACTACAGTGGGAAAGGGCTAAAACCCACTCCCCAATGTATCACTATCTTGTAAAACAAGCTACTACCATTTGTCGAAATTCTGAGATTTTGACTAAACATATGGTAGCACATGCTTTCAACATTTTGTGCAACTGACGCAATGAAAGGCACAGACACATTATATAATGCGTGTGTATAGATTATATATATATATATATATATATATACACACACACACAGCAGAGTTAATGGCTCTTGTAGGAGGTTTTTGTGGCTGGATCTTAGTGGTCTCGTGGTTATGTAGGGTTGGAGTAGATTCTGGAGGGATGGGACTTTTAGTGGTTGGTTTATTAGTTTGTGGGCAAGTGCGAGTTGGTAACTTTTAAAAAGTATGCCATCTATACAAAAAAGTTGCCACCTTAGCACTTTAATGTTATGGCTAACAACTACTGGCATATATTTGTGACAGAATGTGTGAATTACTGTGAAATCCTACAGTCTCAGAGCTTAAGATAATACACACATTATACATATTATACATATACAATATTATACATAAGTATAATACTTAAATAGAATCAGTGAAGGGAAATCAGATTTGGGTAAGTTGCCTACAAATATACTCATTTGCTTCTTACAGTATAAATATGCAACAACAACCTGTTACATCCAGTCATAAAATTAAGCAAACATAACCATAAGAAATATTATGCCAAATTTCTAGGGCAACAAAAAGACACACACACACACACACACACACACACACACACACACACACACACACACACACACACACACACACACACAGAGCAAGAGTTCAGCAATAAGAACCAGCAAAATGAAGAGTGGCAGGAGTAGAGCAATAAGAACCAGTAATGCAAAACCTATTACTCTAGCAACTTTGTAAGTTTGAAAGTGCAGTATTTAAAATCTTTACCTATTTTTGGGACTTTGATTCCCCCTTATGTTTGTCCTGATTTCTTGTATTAAGAAGTTGAGAGGTATGCTGAGTACTTTACTCACCTTAATTGCTCCTTTGTTATAAAGTCATAGCATTTTTGGTTACTATCAATCCTTAACTGCGACCTTTCTCTTTCACATTCTATTAAAGGTTCACATTTCGCCTCATATACTCAAATTATTTTCTCCACATACTCTAAATCATTTGGAGTCCTGTGTAGTTCCTGGAATTTGCCCCCTCCTCAAATTGGAAAAAAAGCTTCTGTTCAAAAACTATAACAAACGACTTGTTATAAAGACAAGCAGCAGCCCTCTACAGGTTCCAGTTAAATCACCAAAACACTGATTCAGCGCTTTCTCTGTCACCACAAATGCAGTATTACCATTCATTTATGAAAATACATCTTCATGTTTTCATCTAGCAATGACAGTACTGAACTCCTGCACCAACCTCACCAGCTGATTGTGGCTTCTGACAACAATTTTCCTGTGACAACCTTCTCCTTCACCCCACTGTACATATCGCTCCATGTCCAAGTAGAAAATTTCTAGTGGAAACAAAGTATTCTCTGCTAATGGCTCATAATTACAGAACCAGGTATCTGCCGCAAATATCTTTCATTTTCAACATTATTCTTTGAAATAAAACCTCCCCTGCATAATAATTATGAATGTAATAAATTCAGAGACATCATGATAATGTGCCCATAGACTCTAGCTACGCCACTGCAGCAATAAGAACCAGCAAGGGCAGCAAAAAGACAAATACAAGCAGTAATAAGAAATCAACTCTCCCTTATTTGGAACCGGCAAAACAAATTTGAGCAGCTACTTGGAACAGATGTACTTTAAAATTGTGTGGAAGAACAGCACTCACAGAAGTGACAGGACTTGGAAGAACAAGGTATGGGACCATTCTTAAAAAAGTTTAAAAACAGATTAGTTTTAATTAAAAAAAAAAAAAACAATGCGACAGTCCCAAAAGTGCCGCCCAGGGCATACCCCCCTTCCCCACCCCAAAGCTATGTCACTGGCTCTCGGTCTCTCTCAATCTCTCACACACACAGTCTTTCCTGCATTCATACACACATTCAACTTGCACAAAATCACTTTCACTCTCTCTCGATCACACACACACACACACACACACACACACACACGCAGACAGAATAATGTCAGACATACACACAAGCACACTGTTACAGTGGGTATGCCTCCCAATGTCCCAGTTGCAGCAATGCTGCCTTTATACCAGCGCATCAGACAAGTAAGCTCTCAAATGTACTGCTTTGGTGACTTGAGAACCACATTGCCGCCACATTGAAAAATGTCCAGATTTTTGCAAACTGTTTCTCATAAAATTGTTGTTTTCTGGCAAATCATGCAGAAATTAAGACAGAAAATAATGGCTGACATTTCGGTTTCAGACTTCATATACTGTTGAAGATTTTTGCTAATGCAAAATAAGTTCAACATCTCTAGATCACAGGTGTACTGTACAGTTTCACTTAGTGCATAGTACTGCAAAGCATGTGTTTAGGCCACATTTATAGTTATGATTTCTAGTTTATGACCTTGTTTGGCTATGGAAACTTCTTTTTGAATTTATGTTCAAGCAATAGTTTGTTTAATATCTTGTCTAACTGTTTCTCAATATTCTAACCACTGTATGCTGCATCATTTGTAAAACTCTGATTTTACTCTTTTTATATGTTCTATGCTTTTTGCACAGAATAGCTATGTTTATATAATTTTTTATTTTTATTACTTTTTTATAATTTTTCACTATGTGTCTGGAGCTTTTCTCCTGTGCCTCCATTGAAAACGGTCACCTTGTGTCCAGTCGGACTAACACAATAAACAAATGGAAAATAAAATATCACATGTCACATGTACAGTCTATGCTTTCATTACTTAGGGGAGGCAGGTGTTGTCATAAAAGACACACATGGTTGTGGTTCTCTCCCCTGCTGTTTTGGGGAAACACACATGCTCACCCTTGTATCAGCAATTTATCTAGAGCATTCTAGTGGCTGATGCTTATGAAATGCCCAATTTACCTGTTTTGTCTTTGAAAGGTCCTTGTAGCTAGAATAGTAACAGTATCCACTAGTACGGGAAGTCAACACATTCCTCCAGATCCAGTCTGTGAGCCATGCAGGTCAACTAATGTCTGAATGATGTCACAGTCACCTTACAGACAGCCATCCGGAACTGCAGGTTTGTTATCTGATATGATGTAATTCTGTGTCTGTGTCATTTCACTTGTACTGCCTGCTGCAGACATGTAGCGAGAACTGACACTACTAAGATAAAGTCATTGCTGCTGTACTTAGCAAAATTACTGCTCCGAACATTATCACCTGATTCTGCTCTCAAAGTTTGGGCTTGCTTTTTGTCTTTAACACAACTGATTGTATGATTTCCTGCTTGATAATTCAGAATTGCTACCTAATTTTGGTGCTCCTTATTTGCATTTCCTAATACACTCATTAGATTGCGTTTCTCTATTTGCATATGATTATATGCTCATATACACCACTTAGCTGTGTGTTCTCACTTCCTGTGCAAGACCGCACTGCATAATATGCAACTTGACTATAAATACTGGCCATTCAATAAGCCTTGGCTAGAAGTAGATCTATAGGCTGAAGTGAGAGCGAACACTATGTTACAGCCTATAAAGAGGCACTTATTTGGTTTGCAATGGCAGCTCACGATGGCTACATTTTAAAATGTTGACTTGTCATTTGTACCTCAGCTGGAATCTCCATACCTGGGTGAGCCATCTTATTGTGAGCCATCTTATTCTACAGGTGATACTCAGTTCAGTACAAGCACAGACTCATTATCAGTGGAAAGCATTTCATTCTTTTAGTCAGTAATTATGATGCCATGTCACATTCCAATTCTGTGTACACTGCACAGTGGAACAGTCAAGCAGTGCCTTGAGTATCCTTACAGGTACCAGTAGAAGCATTTCCAGTTTTGTTATGAAACATTTGATCCCCTTAAGAACAACTGTGGCTTCAGCAAAGTGTCTGACAGCATCTTCAATGGATAGAGCATCTTCTTTACTGTGCAGATCCAGCCTAAAATACAAAACAAATAGTCATTTAAGTATATGTGAAGGCATATTTCATTACTGATATCCTTTTCAAATAAAATCACACCAGCTCGGACATTTTCCTGCCTGTTCAAATCATGCCATCTTATTACACAATTACTGCATTCAGTTATAAATGTTACCCCATATACAGTACAGATCTTACAAAATGGCACAATGTAGCTTGTAAACATTCCTAATTCTTGTCATCCTTTTTAACTGTAGTATACTATATCTCTACTATGAAAGTCATAGTGTAACAACTTACTGTATATAGTTTCATAGCTGTATGGTTGTACAACAGTTTCTCTAAAGTATCTATGAAGCCATTTTGAAACAAATTTATTAAATTATTTATTAGAATAGAGTCACTATTTATGGACAGCATTCCCCAGTATGAAAAGTATTTTTCCTTTATACTATATGAAAATATTCTTGTCCTATAGGGTCAAATCACAGCAGTCAGAATACAGGCCAAGATCAGCAATTTTGCTGTGAGGTGACCACTCTTATCTATTGCAGCACTGTGCCACCCCAAAGAATGTCCTTACATTGAATAATACAGATGAATTATTAACATATTTCAATGAAAAAATATAAAAAAGCAACTCTGTCACAACACATCAGCTGTTGTGATGATTAAAATGAGGAGAAAATAGCCTGTAAAGCATGCATTTTTTTTAAATAAAACATTTCTCTTCCCATATACCAGAGGTATAAGTAATGTCAACCAATTTTCCCAGTATTAAGTCCATAATATTTCTAATTTCTAAAACTATTTTTATCTGACCATAGTTTTTTTCAAGTAGTCATTGCAATTACCTGTATGACACTTCAATCATCCTGTGCTTATTACAATGCTTATTGCATTTGTCATTCCAACATGCAGATTTGGTAGGGGGTAATGCTACAGTTTATTAGTTATTTCACTGTTTAAAAATAGTAAGCTTTGTTTTAACACACAGTCTATACTTACTGGTGTCCTTCTATATCACTGTTACACTACTTATTACAATAGGGATCTCCCTCATAGGGTAGCCCAACGTTTGGCCAGTATAGCAAAGCCTTATGATCTTGTATGTGCAGTAAAAGTGATGACCAGATGCAGTTACTCAGAACTTCTTTGCCACCAGTCCGAATGCTATTAAAGCCCATTGGTCTGAATGCCTTGTTGCTGTGCTGAATACCTAGCCATCAGATAAATGCCCCGCTGGGGGTGTTTTTTTTTTTCTTTTCTTTGGTCTTGTACTTTATTTTGCTTTCCTAGAGTTCATGTCATACAAGAAGGGAAAATATCAGTGTGGGAGGCAGATTCCCTTTAAGGATTGTCATGAAAAGTGTGTCTTTTGTTTGGGTGCTTCCCACAACCGTACCTCTTGTAGTATATGTAAGGCATTTACGCTAAGACATTCAGAAGCCATTTGTCTTCCCTGGCCATTTATCTTGAAAACCAGCAGCTTTAACAAGTAGCCCAGAGTAACATGGCATAATCCATTAACCCAGAGATACTCCTGCTAGGTAAGAAGAAATCCAAGAAATCTTGGTTGGATTCTTTAGCTGTCCAGCCTCCACCAGATGTGCCTCTAGAAGTGGGTAATAGCTCTGTAGGCCATTTGGCGTCTACATCAGATTCCTCTGCATGACCCCATTAGAGGCCAGCAGAATAGACAAAAGAAGCTTGTTTCAATTCATCCCAAGGATCCTCAAAGGAAATGGCAAGAGTTTACCCGGGCTTGTTTTCTGCCTTGATGGCCGTGAAGTCTCCTCAAAGGGTTTCAGTGTCTGCTCCTCCTTGGACTTTTAACCTCTTCTAAACGGCCAATCCTTGTCTTATTCTTCACATATGGCTTCACCTTTGGCTTATGGTTCTGATGAAGAGGAGTATATTAACCCTGAGTCTCGTTTTGAGGAATTGTCCTTTGGGGAAACAATTCCTAAATTGCTAGGATGATGGAATACTTTAAGTGTGATTCTTTTCAAATGTTTGATATTCACAGGAGATATTATGAGTTGCTTCAGGTGGATATTTCTAAACCATCTGCAGTATCTTCTGTATTGGCTGCCTTGTTAGACACTTAAGAAACCTGATAGGTTCTATAAGGACTCAGTGAATTTTCAATTTTTAAGTGTCTTTCTACTGATCCGGCTGTGGTGTCAGTCTCTTCTGACAAAACCTTCCGAGCTCTTGCCCTCTTCCAAAGTTGTGCCTTCTGATAAGTTAGTAGGGCAATGGAGTGGATCGGTAAGAAGTTTTACACTGCTTCTACTTTGGCCTTTACAGCTATTTATTACCAGATCCACATGACTGGGTATGCTCTGGCCTTGGTTGCTCAGGCTTGTCAGGTTATCTCTGCCTTTTCTGATTCTGATGGCAAATCCTCTGCTTTATCTTTTTTAGGTTCTGTTCTCAAGTAGCTCATGACTCTATCAAGTGTAGCTGTGATGCTGCTGATGCCCCTTCCAGGGCTGTGGCTTTTGGGTCTGTCAGGAGGTGTTAGTCTTGGTCTCATCTCCAGTCTTTGCCAGAGGACATTAAGGACAAGTTGTTGGATGCTCCCTTGGATTATAAACATATTTTTGGGACCACTGCTGCTGACCTGTTTAAGTCTCTTCAAGAGAAAGGAAAAGCCTTGCAGAACCTTAAACATATTTCTGTCTCTTCTAAGTTCCAGAGGAATTATCATTCTAGATCTGCTTTTGTCTTCAGGCAGCCCCATCAGGACTCCAAAGGAAGGAAGGGTTGTAGGCGAGCCTCCTCTGCTAAGGCTTCTCAAAACTCTGTGGCACAGAAGCCTGTTTTTTCTGATAAGCCCTGCTTCTCTTTGACAATTCCCACCTCCCACTCTTGGACCAGGTTCCCTTATACCTTCTGCTTTCCATTTGTCGTCCAAATTGGCTTCTCATCACTTCAGATTCTTGGGTTCTTTCTATCATCTGTCATGGTTACTTCATGGTATGGAAGTTTCTCCCCACTTTTTCAAGGATTCCTCAACCTCCTCTAGAGCAACTTCCTCATTTCACAGAGGTACTAGAGTCCCTGGTGAAGCAAGGAACCATTCAGCTTGTTCCCCCTTCCCAAGTGGGAAAGGGTTTTTATTCCAGGATGTTCCTGGTTCCCCAAAAAGAGGGCACTTGAAGACCTATTCTGGATCTCTCCCTGCTCAATACCTTTCTCAAGGTCCCCTCTTTTCAGATGACTACTCCTCAAACCATGTTTCCTCTTTTACTACCCCAGGCTTTACTGCTGTCTTTGGAACTGAAGAATGCTTACCTTCTTATTCCTATTCACCATCTTTTCAGGATGTTTTTACATTTCTCTGTTTCGTCTCTCATTTTCAATTCTCTGCTTTGCCCTTTGGCCTCTCTACTACCCCAAAGGTTTTCACAAAATGCCTAGCTCATGTGATTGCATTCTGCTGGTTCCAAGGCATTCAGATTTTTCCTTATCTAGATGACCTGTGGCTTCAGGCACCTTCTCCCAGTTGCCTCTTACAGGATCTGGAGTTCACTCTCTCTTCTTGAAAGTCAGGGGTTCAACTTCCAAAAGTCCATTCTGATTCCCTCGCTGGATCACATGCATCTGAGATGCAGGATCTAGACAGTGCTAATGTTGGCCTATTTTCCACTTTCAAAGGGTTTGCCATTGGCGGCCTTCTTACAGTCCCTTCTTCCTCTGACTGCCAATCCAGCCAGAGAGTTTCTTTGAGCCCTGGGATTCATGTCCTCTTCTATTTCAATGCTCAGTCATGACAGACTGCATAGGCAGAAGCTTCAGTGGTACCTCAAGTTGGTTTGGCTGCAGCATTGCCACACACTGGATTTCAGTGTACCTCTCCTTTGTCTATAAAGGAATTTAAGTGGTAGATTGCAACAGTTTGCTCTCAACACAGGCCTGTCCCTTTCAGCTTCTAGTCCCTTCTCAAGAACCATTCACCAATGCCTCAGACATAGGGTAGGGGGGCTTCATGTGGTCACCTGAAAGTTCAGGCCCCCCCATATCAGAAGTCAGACCATATTAATATCAAAGAGATGAAAACTCTGATTATACCCCTCTAAGCTTTTCACCCATGTTCTCTCCAGGCCTCTTGAAGGTATAGACAGACAACACTACAGTATTGTGGTGTGTCAACTAGCCCGGGGGGGGGGGGGGCACAAAATCTTACCTCCTCTGCAAAATGGTTCTTCAGGCTTGGAAGGTGGGTCTCAGCTATCAGTTAACTCTTCAGGGAGTATACATTCCTTCAGAGCACAATCTAGTGGTAGACTCTTTGAGCAGGTCCAAAATGCAGGCTTATGAATGGATGCTTCACAGAGATTTGTTTCTGGACATTGCCCATTGGAGGGGTATTCCTCAGGTAGATCTTTCTGCCTTCCCTCTGAACAAGCAGCTCCCTCTTTTCTATTATGGAGGGCCATGCCATGTGGTGTGGAAGACAGATGGCCTTTCTTTTCCTTGGAAGTGGACTTTTTTATGCTTTCCCTCTACTTCTACTACTTCCAAGAGTCTTGCAGAAGATTTAGATGGACTCCCAAAAAATCTTGCTAGTGACTCCCTTTTGGCCAAAAAAGCATTTGTTCCCCCCTCTTAATGCATCTGGCTAGAAGCAATCACCACAAGTGGCCTCACCAGCTGGACCTCTTCACACAGGACAAGGTGTCTCTCTCATCCATCCTAACTTGTCCACTCAAACTGACATTGTGGGTGACAGGGTTTTGATCCCTTTCAGGCACCTCTTTTCAGAGGATGTGCTCAAGGTTTTACAGGAGACAAGGAAACACTCAACCAGAAAATCCTATAATGTCCAAAAGGAAAAGATTTTCTGTCTGGTGCCATGCTTGTAACCAGGACCCTTTTTAGTGGCGATCCCTTTGGTCCTCTCCTGTTTGTGTGACTTGCTCCACTCTGGCTTGGCCTATTCTTCTGTGAAGGCTCTTTTTTCAGCCATTTCTGCTCATCGTCCCTTGAATCCTCCATTGGCTTCACATTTTGAAGTCAAACAATCTCTTAAAGGTGTCCTGCATCTTTGGCCTCCAAGGAAACCTATTCTTCCTTCTTGGGACCTTAGTTTTGTTTTGGAAAAATTGACTCAGGCTCCTTTTGAACCTGCAGATTCTATTTCCTTGCAATATTGTACCTGGAAGACTGTCTTGTTGCTGGCTCTTACTTCTGCTCAGAGCAGTTTCTGAGCTCTAGAATATTATGGCCATTCCTGCTCTTTTGGTTTTTCACAGAGACAGGATGTCCCTTCGTTCTAATCCTTCTTTTATGCCCAAGGTAGTACATGAGTTGTCCTTGAATCAGTCAATACAACTCCATTCCTTTTTCCCATTCTCCTCAGTCTGTACTGAGAGGGTCTTGCATACCCTAGATTTGCACAGACAGCTCAGGCACTATATGGATAAAACTATGGCCATTTGTAACTCTGACCGGCTTTTTGTTTCCTTTCATCCCATGACACTGGGTTTGGCTGCTTCTAAGCAAGCCATCTCCTCCTGGATATTGAAAGCCATTTCTTTTTTGCTATTCTTTTCTTGGTAAATCTTTGTCTATTTCTGTCGGAACTCATCCGCTAGGGTGCTGGTGCTTTCTTCAAGGGTTTCGACAACAATTCCATCCTTGAAGCTGCTACTTGGTCTTCAGTGCATACCTTTCCTATGCTTATAAGTTGATTATGGTTTCTAGGAGCAGAGCTAGAACCACATTGTTTGAGTATGTTAAGGGTTTTTATCAGCCTTCCACTTCTCATTCTATATCTTGAGCTTTTTTACTCTAGCTATGGTGAATACTGCAACAGTGATTTAGAAGGACATAGTCCTGTTGTGTAAAATCTTACTATAACAGTAGATGTCCTTTTCTGCACTGTTGCAGTATTCACTCATTCCCTTCAACCCACTCTTTTTTTCTGGTTTTTATTTTGGATTCCCTTCTAAGTGAGGGTCTCCCCTTTTTCTTCTGCATTTTCTCCTTCTGGATGTGCATGGACTCCTTTGTCCTGTGCAGGCTGTTCTCTACTGGGGCAATTCAGTTCTGGGTAACTGCATCTATATGTCACTTTTATGCCCTACTTCCTGTGCAGGAAGCATATGTGTAACATACAACATATACAAGATCATAAGGGTTTGGTATACTAGCCAAACATTAGGCTGCCCTAGGTGGGAGATAGATTCCTATAATAAAGAATATTTCAACAGTGAAGAGAAGGACATCTACTGTTATGATAAGATTTTACACAACTGTACTTTCTGCAAACTCTTTAGAGTATGTTTTTCTTTTTCAACCTGAAACAACGAATAAAAAACAATCAGTAAAAAGTAAAAGAAAAATCTAGCCAAGCTAGAGTTTCCACTGTGTGATTCCTTAAACTTCTTGTATTAGAGGCACATGGGATATATGCAAATGACCCTTTAAGGACATCAGGTGTTTCAGCTATACAGCAGTTCTGAATGCCCATGACTTTTATAAGTTTGTTATGGACAAAGTTAGGCCAATAACGCCAAACCCAACTGGCTGTGAACATTCATGTTTCAGCCTTCTTATAGATTTATCAGCACAGCATAAGTAGACTGTTTGGCTAACCTTTAGAAACAGGTTTGTTGTAGCCAGCTGATTACCATAACCATTAGGGTATCTGCAAAATATCCCAATTAACAAACTAAAACAATGAGTAAAAAGGTCACACAAACAAACAAAAACTAAAAGAAAAATCTAGACAAGCTAAAGTTTCCACTGTGTGATTCCTTAAACCTCTTGTATTAGAGGTACATAGGATATTTGTATATATCCCATGTGCCTCTTTTTCAATCGGCTTTCAGACTATACCTCGGTAGACCATTGTTGACACTTTTTTTCTTCTACAGATTAAGTAGTATTTTGAGTGACTCCTCAGCATGATATGACTTATCTTATAAGGTGTGTAAAATCAAGCAAGAATGAAAGGAGCCAGTCTAAAAGTGCATGTTAGAAAATTGTATTTTTATAACAGCAATTGTGGAATGTTGCAAGGTGAGCAAAATTGAAAGCAGCAAATCTAAATGTTCATGTCACTTAGATTACTTGCTTAGATTGCGTTATCACAAGAATCATTTTATTTATTAACTGAGTGACAAAACCGATCTATTGCTAATACTTTCCACCAAGATCTGGACCAAAAGAACGAGCAAATTAAGTATTACATATGCATATATTTTTAAACATGCATCTATGGCAATTTCAAATAGTGAGTTAGGTGGTTCAGTCAGCATGCCTTTGGGGGAAATTGTCATACCTTAAGAAATTACATACATATATACACATGTAGCTTCCATATATTCAGTAACTGGAAGTCAAGACCGATGCTAGATCCTGGAGAGGTAAAGCAGAAACCTGAGCCACCATCCCACCCATTTGTTTACTATTGCTATTCGGAGGTGGGTTCAAATTGTTTTATCATGGTGTGGATGGGAGGAGAAATGGCGTAGGAGTTATTCTGAAGAAAGAGTATGCTAAGAGTGTTTTGGAGGTGAAGAGAGTGTCGGATAGAGTGATGTTTATGAAGCTAGAAACTGATGGTGTAATGATGAATGTTGTTAGTGCATATGCTCCACAAGTTGGGTGTGCAATGGATGAGAAAGAAAAACTTTGGAGTGAATTGGATGAAGTGGTGATGACTGTACCCAAGGGTGAGAGAGTGGTGATTGGAGCAGATTTCAATGGGCATGTTGGTGAAGGGAACAGAGGGGATGAGGAAGTGATGGGTAGGTATGGTATTAAACAAAGGAATGTAGAAGGTCAGATGGTAGTGGATTTTGCAAAAAGGATGGACATGGCTATGGTGAATACGTATTTTAGCAAGAGGGAGGAGCATAGGGTGACATACAAGAGTGGAGAAAGATGCATACAGGTGGATTATATCTTATGTAGGAGGGCCAGTCTGAAGGAGATTGGAGACTATAAAGTGGTGACTGGAGAAAGTGTAGTTAGGCAGCATAGGGTGGTGGTTTGTAGGATGACGTTGGTGATCAAGAAGAGGAGGAGGAGTGTGAGGGTAGCACCAAGGATCAAACAGTGGAAATTGAAAAAGGGTAATTGTGAGGTGGAGTTCAGGGATGAGTTAAGACAGGCACTGGGTGGCAGTGAAGAGTTACCAAATAGCTGGGTAACTACAGCAGAGCTATAAGGGAGAGGGCTAGAAAGGTGCTTGCTATCACATCGGGACAGAGGAAGGACAACAAGGAGACATGGTGGTAGAATGAGGAAGTACAGGAGAGTATACAGGCAAAGAGGTTGGCAAAGAAGAAGTGGGATTGTCAGAGAGATGAAGAAAGTAGACAGGAGTATAAGGAGATGAGGTGCATGGCAAACAGAGAGGTGGTGAAGGCTAAGAATAAGGCATATGAAGAGTTGTATGAAAGGTTGGACACTAAGGAGGGAGAAAAGGACCTGTACCAATTGGCTAGACAGAGGGACCGAGCTAGGAAAGATGTGCAGCAGTTAAAGGTGATAAAGGATAATGAGGGAAACATACTTACAAGTGAGGAGAGTGTGTTGAGGATATGGAAAGAGTACTTTGAGGGGTTGATGAATGAAGAGAATGAGAGGGAGAGAAGGTTGGATGATGTAGGGATAGTGAATCATGAAGTACAATGGATTAGCAAGGAGGAAGTAAGGATAGCTATGAAGAGAATGAAGAATGGAAAGGCTGTTGGCCCAGATGACATACCTGTGGAAGCATGGAGGTGTTTAGGTGAAATGGCAGTGGAGTTTTTAACCAGATTGCTTAATGAAATCTTAGAAAGTGAGAGGATGCCTGAGGAATGGAGAAAAAGTGTTCTGGTACCGATTTTTAAGAATAAGGGTGATGTGCAGAGCTGTAGTAACTACAGAGGGATTAAGATGATCAGTCACAGCATGAAGTTATGGGAAAGAGTAGTGGAAGCTAGGTTAAGAAGGGACGTGATGATTAGTGATCAGCAGTACAGTTTCATGCCGGGAAAGAGCACTACAGATGTGATGTTTGCTCTGAGAGTTTTGATGGAGAAGTATAGAGAATGTCAGAAGGAGTTGCATTGTGTTTTAGTAGACTTAGAGAAAGCATATGACATGGTGCCTAGAGAGGAGTTATGGTATTGTATGAGGAAGTCAGGAGTGTCAGAGAAGTATGTAAGAGTGGTACAGGATATGTACGAGGGTAGTGTGACAGCGGTGAGGTCTGCAGTGGGAGTGACGGATGCGTTTAAGGTGGAGGTGGGGTTACATCAAGGATCAGCTCTGAGCCCTTTCTTATTTGCAATGGTGATGGACAGGTTGACAGACGAGATCAGACAGGAGTCCCCGTGGACTATGATGTTTGCAGATAACATTGTGATCTGTAGTGAGAGTAGGGACAGGTGGAGGAGACCCTGGAGAGATGGAGATATGCTCTAGAGAGAAGAGGAATGCAGGTCAGCAGGACTAAGACAGAATATATGTTTGTGAATAAGAGGGAGGATAGAGGAATGGTGAGGATGCAAGGAGTAGAGGTGGCGAAGGTGGAGGAGTTTAAATACTTGGGGTCAATAGTTCAGAGTAACGGTGAGTGTGGAAGAGAGGTGAAAAAGAGAGTACAGGCAGGATGGAGTGAGTGGAGAAGAGAGTCATGAGTGATTTGTGACAGACAAGTACCTGTAAGAGTGAAAGGGAAGGTCTAAAAGAGGGTAGTGAGACCAGCTATGTTATATGTGTTGGAGACAGTGGCATTGACAAAAAGGCAGGAGTTTGAGCTGGATGTGGCAGAGTTCCAGATGTTAAGATTTGCACTGGGTGTGATGAGGTTGGACAGGATTAGGAATAAGTATATTAGAGGGTCAGCCCAGGTCGGAAGGTTTGGAGACAAAGCCAGACAGGCAAGATTACATTGGTTTGGACATGTGCTGAGGAGGGATGTGGAGTATATTGGGAATAAGATGCTAAGGATGAAGTTAGCAGGTAACAGGAAAAGAGGAAGGCCTAAGTTAAGGTTTATGGATGTGATAAGAGAGGACATGCAGGTGGTTGGTGTGACAGAGCAAGATGCAGAGGACAGGAAGAAATGGAAACAGGTGATCGGCTGTGGCGATCCCTAACGGGAACAGCCAAAAGAAGATCATGATGATGATGATGAAAGCAGTCATATTCTGTATATCTTGATTTGTTAATAGTTATCAAAGATTCAAAGTTTTATAGATACACAGAGACACACACATTATATATATATATATATATATATATATATATATATATATATATATATATATATATACACACACACTCACACACGTATAGATACACATACACACATAAATATATATACATGTATACACACATACATATACACACACACACACACACACATATATATATATATATATATATATATATATATATATATTTTTTTTTATTAACTATTTCTAAACTGAGTAAGTGCCACTTTTCACAGGCCTGTTTAAGTGAGTTGCTCAGAGTCACACAGCAGGGCAAATGGAGGTGGAAAGAATCAAACACTGCAACTTTAACTAAAGGAATCCACTCATTATCAGCTCAGAGCCTTAATGCTCTACACTAAGTATAATTCTCAGTGATTTGATAATGGAAAGGAACTGTAAAAATGTTATGTAGGTACTTAGTGTAATCAATAGAAGCATCTAGCATTGAATTACCATTTCTATTCATTCTATGTGCAGTATAGCTTTGGTTCCTCTATTAACTACACATCAACTGCTTAACCTGAGCACCCTACACAACTGATGGCGAGAGGGGGTTTTCTTAAGTTCAGTGCACTGTATTCTTGTATTCTGTTCTATATCTCTCCCCAACCCTATGCTTTTGGCACAGACATAAAAACAAACTAGCACAGGAAATGTCAACACCAAAAACAACAGTGAATTGCAAATAACCAAAACCGTGTTTATTACATAGAAATGCTTATTATAAAAGTATTTCAGGTATTAACAAAAAGGTGAAACCAGGCCACTTTATAAGCATAAAATCTGATGCAATAATTGAATACACGTGGTAACTGTCAGTAATTCAAGTGCCCAAAAGTAGCCTAATGGTCATCATTTCAGTTTAACCTGAATGCTTATATGAATAAATCAGTTTTGCCAAGAGCACACTTTATAGCCTACTACACTAATCTATTATGTCTATCTTTTCCTACTTCCTACACTTGAAAACAAAACTTGCATGACAATTTTTTAACTTAACTTGCCGAGCAAGACATTGCTTTCTACCCGACTGTGAACATTCTTCATGCATTCTATAACACTACATAAAATCTCTTATGCTCAATACATGGGCTACACAAACTGTAAGTTTTTGTCACAATCTACATATTTACCAGAAATATTGAATAATTAACCCCGATGACAGTATGTAAAACTATATTTCTCTTTGGCGTGCTTTACAGTTGTAACATTTATTAGGTCCCTGCTTTACATAACTCATAGGCTTGATATCATTAAGGGTTTTCAATAACTGCTTCACATTCCTCATGTTGGATTAGCTTAAAAGAGGTTCTCACTAACTAGATGCACCCTAGGATTCAGAAACCTCCTCATCCCTTGTGGAAATTACTTACCACAGGTACGTCAACTTCTTCAACAGTGAGAAAATGCAGTTGAGAGACTACTATTGTTGCAATGAGCAACATGTCATTATCCTGACTGTGAATCATACTGTAACACTAGCACTGTCAAACTTGATTGTGGTAGTGTTCTGACTGATTGTCCATGCATCATGTTAGCAAAGGCACCCTCTTATAGTCAACGTACTACACATACTAATGCACCCCCGCATCTTCACTGAACATATCTCCAACTCCAGTGCTTCCATGGGAATGAACAGGTGACCAGCATCTTTTTCCTTTAACAGTGACATTTTTTGCTGTAAAAATACACAGAGCCAGCAAACAGTGTCCAAAGTAATGTAATGAATATTAGGTCATTACAGAAAAAACAAACCGGTTTCGGCAGGAAACCACAGCCTTCATCAGTGTTGGTTACATACATAATAGTGAACAAAGGTATATATACACCCACATATAAAATCATTATTGATTAATTGAGTTCAATCAGAGATTTTCATTAAGACCAGGTGGGAATAATCCCCCTAGTTTGATTATCCACTTTTTTTCTTTAGTATTTAGAATGGAGTGTAAACCAGTTTTATTTTGCTTACTGCCTACTATTTTATCAATGATAGTGAAAGTAAATTTGGCAGAAGCATGTTCTAAATGATGTTTGTACAGAGCATTGTGTGGCCTTTTGTTCTTAATGTTACTGATATGTTCCGAAATCCTAATTTTGAGTGGTCTAGATGTTTGTCCGACATAAAATGAGCCACAATGACAGGTGGCTAAATAAATAACCCAGTCAGTGCTACAGTTTGCAAAAAACCTCAAGTCATAAACTACTGGGCAATTTCTGCTTGAAAATTGTTTGGACTTGTTAATCTTATCGCAATTAATGCAGTGTCCACAAGGATAGCAACCTGTCAGGGGTTCCCCTGTAAGTGTAGTTTGAATGGTATTAGCATCCTGAAGCCTGTGCCCATGTTTGAAATGACTGAAAAAATAACCCAGATTCTTGCCCTTCCGAAAGGAAAAAAGACATTTATCTGGTATGAAACTGGTGATATCTGGGTCATATTGGAGAATGTTCCAATGTCTGTGCACACTATCTATCAGATGGTTAGTATTCCTAGCATATGTGGTCGTAAATCTTAAGATAGAATCTGTGTGCCGTTCATGCTTTTTATATTTGAGCAAATTATCTCTGTCATAGGACTCAACCGAATTACTGGCAGCTAGAACATACCCCATACCATATCCCCTATTTTTAAATCTATTGATGAGATCCTTCCTGTGAGTTTGATATGAAGAATCATTTGAGCAAATACGCTTGGTTCTGATGAATTGAGATTTAGGGATGTTACGTGTGACATGTGGTGGATGAAAACTTGAGGCGTGGAGGATAGTATTGTACTCAGGGTGTTTTCTAAAAACCTCAGTGGATAGTGTATTATCAACTAGCTTGGTCACGGCAACATCCAAAAAAGTGATGTGTTGATAATCATACTGAACAGTAAATACCAGGCCCCAGATGTTATTGTTTAAGTATTTAAGAAATTCCTGTAATAAATGTATTTCACCCGTCCAAACCAACCAGCAGTCGTCAAGGTAGCGTCTTCAGATGTCTATATATGGTAAAAATATGTTGGTTGTGGACTCGTAAATAATGTGCTGTTCCACGAAAGCCATAAAAAGATCCGCGTAAATGGGGGCAAAGGATGCCCCCATGGCTGTACCCTTGACTTGCCAGTAACATTTATCCAAATAGGAAAAAACATTACTAGTGAGGATCAATCTAGCTGATTCTATTAAGAAGGAATTGAATGAGGGTGAATATAAATCGGCCTTATCAAGCCAAAAAGCCAGAGCCTCAAGTCCAGATTCATGTGGAATGTTGGTGTATAAAGCGCAAACATCTAGAGTGCACAATAACCAATCATCTTCAAGTTGGCTATCAGAAACAATCTGAAGGAAACTGGTGGTGTCATGTAGTCTTGATCTTATCATGCCCAGTAATGGTTTGAGATGTTTAGTAAGGAACATTGAGAGAGGTTCTGTAATGTAGCCCCTCCCAGAGACAATTGGTCTACCTGGAGGGGATAATGGATCCTTATGAATCTTTGGCAGAAAATATATGTATTGCGTAGATGAGTCCTTGACAATAAGTTGTTGTGCAATGTCATGGGTTATGATACATTCATCCCTCGCCCAATGTATGAATTCCTCTATTTGTGTTTGGAACCTCGGTGTGGGATCAATCCCCATCAAGGAATAATATTTGGGATCGGACAACTGTCTGTTAGCCTCTTCGTTGTAAGCACACCAGTTTAAGACCACAACTGCACCCCCCTTGTCGGAAGAAATAATGACAATGTTATTGTTATTCTGTAGTTCAAGAATGGCTTCCCGTTCAGCTTGGGAAATATTATTGGATTTGAGTGGGATATCAGAACCAAAAAAATGAAGATCATTAAGAACATTTTTTTGAAACTGTTGTACCAATGGATGCATAGGTGGAACAAAGGAGGATTTATGGTATATGAATCGTTCATCCATATCATGCCCGGAATCCCCAAAAAATAGCCTTAAGTTCAAAATCCTGCAGAAAGAGGCAACATCCTGAGCCAAAAAATCCTCAGAAACCATGAAGCCTGGCACAAAAGACAACCTTTTATTAAGAACCGACAGATGTGTTGGAGATAATACAAAATCAGATAAATTGAGCACATTGTTATTAAATGAAACATCTAATTCTCCATGACCATTTTCAATAAACTGTCTATGTTGGTGATTCTTCCTGTGTTTTCTGCCCCCTCGTTTGATTTTGGACCTAAAGGGACAGTGTTTGGATTGCGTTTCGGGGAAGGTGCCAGTAATTCGGTTGAGTCCTATGACAGAGATAATTTGCTGAAATATAAAAAGCATGAACGGCACACAGATTCTATCTTAAGATTTACGACCACATATGCTAGGAATACTAACCATCTGATAGATAGTGTGCACAGACATTGGAACATTCTCCAATATGACCCAGATATCACCAGTTTCATACCAGATAAATGTCTTTTTTCCTTTCGGAAGGGCAAGAATCTGGGTTCTTTTTTCAATCATTTCAAACATGGGCACAGGCTTCAGGATGCTAATACCATTCAAACTACACTTACAGGGGAACCCCTGACAGGTTGCTATCCTTGTGGACACTGCATTAATTGCGATAAGATTAACAAGTCCAAACAATTTTCAAGCAGAAATTGCCCAGTAGTTTATGACTTGAGGTTTTTTGCAAACTGTAGCACTGACTGGGTTATTTATTTAGCCACCTGTCATTGTGGCTCATTTTATGTAGGACAAACATCTAGACCACTCAAAATTAGGATTTCGGAACATATCAGTAACATTAAGAACAAAAGGCCATGCAATGCTCTGTACAAACATCATTTAGAACATGCTTCTGCCAAATTTACTTTCACTATCATTGATAAAATAGTAGGCAGTAAGCAAAATAAAACTGGTTTACACTCCATTCTAAATACTAAAGAAAAAAAGTGGATAATCAAACTAGGGGGATTATTCCCACCTGGTCTTAATGAAAATCTCTGATTGAACTCAATTAATCAATAATGATTTTATATGTGGGGGTATATATACCTTTGTTCACTATTATGTATGTAACCAACACTGATGAAGACTGTGGTTTCCTGCCGAAACCGGTTTGTTTTTTCTGTAATGACCTAATATTCATTACATTACTTTGGACACTGTTTGCTGGCTCTGTGTATTTTTGCTCTACATTGGATGGTTGGTGAGCCGTGCAATTGCCCTACGTGCTGTTGTATTTTTCTTTTGATTTTTTGCTGTAAGCCTCAGCTGCTCCCCCCAGATTGCCATATTAGACATCAGCTCCAGTGACAAACCCTCTGTGCTGAGGCCTCCATGAACAGGAAACCTCAGTAAATGGTGGTCCATGAACTGGAGAGATTAACTGGGACTGGGAAAATGTACATGTTGAGGTTTCCAACTTGCACTAAAATTTTCTGAACACCAGCCACCCTTTCAAGTAATCCCTTTGGAGGAATTAAGAAATTCTAAACAGCCCTTTTTGAAACAGGTGAATCTACATTCCAGACAAGACAAAAGTGGGTACAAAAACTCAACGCTGTCTATTCCCACTTGTTCAGATTGAGTAGTTGAAACAAGATTCCTCTGCTGCTAATATTTCCTATAATGTCTGCATTTTTTTATATTCCATCTGTATAGTTCAAAAGCAAAACCACAGTTAAATTATTTGTTCTGTCTTACAGGTATTTGCAAGTATTGAAATCAGATTATTTTTTAAGAACAAAGTTTAATTTTATTTATACATAAGGTAAAACATTTGGTGCATATCTTAGTTGGCACAAGAAAGGAAAGAAACATATGGATAGTCAAAGACAGCTGGTAAATAGAGCATATGGTAGGACTAGCTGTGGCCAATGGTACACTGTAAACACAATTGTACTACTAAACACTTTACCACTCAGTTAATACCTCAAAGATATATAGCGTTAGACAACTTATCAATTGCACCTCGGACTAACTCATCTATATGGCAGTATGCAATTTTAATGCCTTTTACACTGGGCAAACATATACAGCATATAGCTGTTCACATTAGTGATATCAACTGTAGAAAGGAAAGAGGTTCCCTCCTTAAGCATTTACTTGATGATCCCACAGAGTCATTTACTCTTATGGGCACTGATAAATTAATTCCTAGTAGGCTTTCTTATTGTGAGAATGACGAGTTATTGAATAAAAAAAAAAAATTGGATTATAAGTTCATTGCCAATGTTTAAGCTGGTCTAAATGAACAGTTGTAAAATAAGTTATGTACTTACCATAATGTTACATCTGTGTTGTCCGTTTTTACTCTTCCTCAACTATTGGGTTCAGATCTGATCCTCGGATCCAACTCAGCCATTACTAAAGCTCGCGGCCACCAAACAGCTCTCTTAACTCCTCCCTTACCCATAACGCACCAACCCCTAACATACCTCAGATCTTGTTTGTTGTTCTACCAAAAGTAGAAAGAACTGCTATAACTTTCCTGACAGAAAACCCATATCTGGAGGTCAATATTAAGGGCAGTGGTATCTTTCTAGTTGCCCGTTCTCCGAGAAGTTCATAATGAAAAGAACTGGGGGTTGGTTGGCAGGAAGTCGAGGACGAATGAAAATGGACAACACAGATGAAACTTAATGGTAAGTACTTAACTTTTTTATCTGATAATGTCAATTTTCATTTTATCCTCAGCTGTTGGGACAGAGTCCCCAGTTACCTAAAATCCAGGGTGAACTCTAAGGAAGGATATTCCTGAGCATTGTTGAGCCAAAGGCAGCTTCTTCCCCTCAATCCAGTTTGTAATGAGTGATAAAGGTATGAGGGGTTTGCCCAAGTCACAGCTGCACATATATCATCCGTGGAAGCTCTAGCTAGAAACAGTGAAGAAGTTGTCTTGGACCTAGCTGAGTGGGCTCTTAGAGGTTTTATTAAGGTTAGACCCAGTTTGTTACAGATAAATGATATGCAAACATTCAGCCATCTGGCTAAAGTTACCTTTGCAACTGGTTTTCCCAATTTAAAATCTGCAAAGGACAGACATAATTGATCTGTCTTTCTAGTTTCTTTTGTCCAATGTAAGTAAAAACGTAAGTGTCTGTGAACAATAAAATGCATCCAATAAATGCAACATATATTCACGTCTATTTACAAATTTAGGAAAGAATACTGGCAAATTAATGGATTGATTGATATTGGATTCTGACACCACCTTAGGAAGAAAAGAAGCATTGGTACATAATGTAACTCTATCCTTATGAAAGATCAAGTATGGATGTTCAGATGACAATGCCTGAAGTTCTGAAATTTTTCTGACAGAGGTAATGGCTACTAGAAAGATAGATTTCCAGGTCAGGAACTTAAGATCACATTTAGCTGCTGGTTCAAATGCAGAATGAAATAAGGCCTTCAGTACCAAGTTCAAATCCTATGGTGGAGTAGGATCTTTATACGGAGGTCTTGGCAGGAGTGTGGCTCTCAAAAATGCTTTACAAAGTTTAGAAGAGGCCACAGAAGAATTCTCAAATCCAATATGAAAGTCAGAGATTGTTGCTAACTAAACTTTAATTGTTGAGGCGCTAGGTTCCTCATTAAAAATCGCTGCCAAAAATTCAATGTAAAGGAGCTGAGAAAAGGTCAATGTGTTTTTGTTGTGCCCAGGAAAACCTTTTCCATTTACTTGTGTAAAGTTTTCTTGTAGAGGGCTTATGAAGATAAAAGAATATGACAAGACAGGGGAAATTAGCATCGGTTGTCTGGCTATTAGCAGAACTGCAGAAATCATACTGTAAGCTTGAGGTTTGAGATATCTGGATGAGTCATACCTGTCAGGTGAGACAGGAGGTCTGGAATCGGACCCAGAATCCAAGGTTGGTAAAGTAGATGAGGCCATAGAAAGGGAGACCAAATCTATCAAGACCAGTAAGGTGCAATGAGGATGACTTTGCTCTTCAACCTGGCAGCTTTCTGCAGGAATTTTAGAATTAGGAGAATTGGAGGGAGAGTATAAAGTAGACTAGGGGGCCAGTTGTAAAGTAGAGCATCCCTCTGTGATTCCCCCAGAGGGGGGGGGGGTTAGGGCAAAGTAGCTGCTGCATTTGTTGTGTAAGGTAGAAGCAAAAAGATTGCAGCAAGGCTGGCCCTGTTGACAGAAAATAATTTCTGTCACTTTCATAATGACAAACCATTTGTGAGGTAGGGAATGGACCTGCTCAATTTGTCTGCTATCACATTGGACTTCCCCAGAATTTGCATTGCTATGAGAAAGTGGTTGAATGAGATCTCCCATTGCCACACTTTGAGTGCTTCTTGACACAAGGGGTAAGATCCATCTTGTTTGTTGATGTACCAAACTACTAACATATTGTCTGTCTGAATCACAATTGTCCCTAAAGTAGAGCATCCTGGAAGGCCTGCAATGCTAAGAGCACTGCACTCATCTCTAGAACACTGATATGCAAACTGGACTGGGGACCAAGGGCCTTGGACTGTTTTTACCAGGAAGTG
Organism: Protopterus annectens; assembly: GCF_019279795.1. Taxonomy (NCBI): domain Eukaryota; kingdom Metazoa; phylum Chordata; order Ceratodontiformes; family Protopteridae; genus Protopterus; species Protopterus annectens. The sequence goes on from NC_056739.1 coordinate 449,235,856, forward strand.
TCCACCCCCCAATCTGTGAAGTGTCTGTGGTAACTATGGCCTTGGTTTGAGAGAGAAAAGACAGACTTGTAAAACCTGATCTGTGTCCACCACCAGAGATATCTCTTGCATGCCTGATTCTTATTTTTGCTGACATGTGTTGGTAAAGAATTGACCATAGTGTTGCTACCATCAATTGAATAATTCTCATATGAAATCTTGCTAGATGAACTAAAATTATGGCAGCTGACATTGACTCCAAGGCCTAAAGAATCAACTGGGCTGAAATTTTGGTAATGTGAATAATTTTCCTTACCTGGAATCTGATAGCCTGCACTCTTGAGAGAGGAAGAGAAGCTATCACTGATATCATCTTGAAGACTGCTCCTATGAATTCTAAGGTCTGAGTTGGTTGTAAATGAGACTTGTTGTAATTTATGGTTATCACCAGATGAGAAGAAATTTGAAGTAACTGATCTCTTACTCTTGTTAGTAGATGCCTGGGTGGCAATGATTCAGTCATCTACATATGGAAGCACTCGAATCCCTGCAGTCTCAAGTGAGCTGCAACCACTGTATTGCATTTGGTAAACACCCTGGGGACTGTGGTGAGGCCAAAGGCAGTGTTCTGAATAGATAGTGACCGACTCCCAGACAGAAGCGTAAATACCTTTTTGATTGTCTGTTCATTTTTATGTGATGGTAGGCATCCTGAAGGTCTGTTCAGCACATCTAGTCATCCTTGACCAGGAAGGGTAGAATGAATTAACTCACCAGTAACCATCTGAAACTTTGTATGTCGAACTGACTTGTTCAAGGTATTGAGATCCAAAATTAGTCTCCAGTCTCCTGTTTTTTTTGGCACTAAAAATAACCTTAAGTAAGTTCTGGAATATATCTGGTCTGGTGGAACTTCTTCAATGACTCTTTTTTTATAGCAGCTTTTGTATTTCTAGTGCTGCTGCTTTACTCTGACTAGATGGAACATTGGAAATTTTACATGCAGTTGTGGATGGAAGGGAAAAGGGAATTGTATAACCTCTGGAAATAATCCTCTGCACCAAAGTATCTTTTATTACATCTTGCCAGGCACTCTGGTGCAGGTATAGTTGACCCCCAATTGCCTCCAGAGGGGGACAATTAGGTCTCCTTTCAGGAGTGCTGATAATGTCTATCAGTAAAAGAATCTCTGGATCCTTGGTTTTGTGGGCCTCCGCTGCAGTGCGGGCATCCATTAGAGTTCCCCCTCTGCCCCTAGGGGAACTATCTCCACATGTATCCTGGAAAGGAATCAGGGACTTTCTGAACTACATTTTCCATCCACCTCATTGATTCCTAGAAAAGGATCTTTGAGGAGTCAAAAAACATAAGGCCATTGCAGTGAGGGTCTTTCCATCATTATGTGGGTTTGTCTCCCCACCCAATAACTGAAAAAAAATGGTGGCAAAAATTAGACAAGGGTACCTACACTTTTCCCCTGTTTATAGGATTGTAGATCAGCTCACAGCACTATGGTGATAGACAGCCCTTCAGGAATAAAAAAGGTTCTTAAAATAAGACAAGATACAATTAAACAAAATGCTTTGTAACTGCATATGCCATTGATCTTTGCAACATAAATCATTTCTTAATTTAAATGTGGACACTCACTCCCTTCCCTTGTTAAAAACAGTAAGGGAGAATGCTATAACTCCCTATTTATATTTGCTGCCTCCTCACCCATCAAAATAAGATAAAATAGCAGCTACAAGAGCAGGGCATGGGTTTTCACATTTCTCCCATCCCCATTACCTCTTAACACAAAAAATCTGGACAAAACCAAAAAAATGTTGCCACAAATGCCCATAAATAGAGGAACATTTTAAATACAGTTGTTATAACTTACAAAGTTGCTAGAATAAAAAGGTTTAGTGTTAGTATGGATTTTCTGAAGGATATGAAGTCTGAAACTCAAATAATCATTATTTAGTGATTTAAATCCTCAATGATTTGCAACAAATCCACAAATTGTATGAGGAACAGACCAAAAATATGAGGCAAAAATATAGACAAATCTAGACATTCTACAAAAATCTGGATAGTTGAGAGCTATGCCCATCCCTGTTATCATAGGTTATTCCCCGGCAATATAGTGAGAAAAAAGTGAGCCATTCAGGTGTAAAAAAGTGCTTTTAAAAATAAAATAAAATACAGGAAATTACTATTTAACTGCACAATACAGGAAATCACTACTTAACTGCACACTCTAACATTCCCAACATAAATCACTTCTTAATTTAAAATGTATTGTTTAAACTGTGAGCATTGCTGAACTGTTGAAACTTTAAGTATGTATTTGTTTAACAATTACTTTCTAGTTACTAATTAAGTCTTGTACATAAAGTCTAAAATATATTATACCATGCTGATTGGCCAGCGTGCATATACTAATGGAAAAGGTCCGACTTTTTCCATTAGTATAACTGATTTTAAAACATTAATACAGCTGGGTTTAACATATGTTAAACCCATTTAACATAGCGGAAAGCAAGATCTCCTTAAATGAGTTTAACATAAGCAACGGAGATGTCCGTTGCTTATTTTAAACTGTCTCGCTATGTTAAACTCATTTAATGATGTACTGCGCAGGCGCCAGTACATCAGGATGCCAGACATCTGCGGAAGGGCAGTAAACTTTTAGTTATGTACTCACCATAACTTCAGATGTTTGGGATCCATCTCGCCTACATTCTGACTGATGGGTTCGGAGCCAATCCCTCGGCTCCATGCCAAAAAGCGAAGTCTCTTATTGGCTGAGCTTACTATATCCCAGGATGCACCACTACCAGTCCCCCAGATCTAGTTTGTCCGCATACATGCACACATGCACGCACTGATTATATAACATTGTCAGATGCAACAAGATAAAACAGTAGAACTCAAAACCGTTCAATCTCTTCTGATCTCCAAGGCAGGGGAAGGAGGGTAGATGGATCCCAAACATCTGAAGTTATGGTGAGTACATAACTAAAAGATGTTATGTGATCCTATCTACATTCTGACTGATGGGACAGCGTCCTAGCACCTGAATCCTGGGTGGCTCACTGGAAAACACTCCTGAGTACCGTGGAACCAAATGATGCTCTTTAGATGCCACATCCAATTTATAGTGGGAAATGAAAGTGTGCTGATTTGACAAAGTAGCCGCACAAATCTCCGATATAGCAAGTTTGGAATGAAAAGCTATAGAAGTTGCCATAGCTCTGGTAGAGTGAGCTTTGATAGATGTTGTAAGTTGCTTATTCAAGAAGAATAAGCCTGAGTTATACAATCTCTAATCCATTTGGAGATAGTAGCTTTTGTAATGGTTTTACCCAATTTATTGTCTGAGAAGGACACAAACAATTAGTCTGACTTACGAAATTGCTGAGTCCTGTCTAAATAGATTGCCTGTGAACATCCAATTTATGGAGAGTGTATTCTGCATCATTGGAGAATTTTGGGAAGAAAACTGGTAGCTCTAGAGATTGTTGAAGACAGAGATTAGAACAGACCTTTGGGACAAAGGATGGATTAGGCCTAAGTGATACTCTATCCTTGTGGAAAATCGTGGTTTAATAGATAGGGCTTGAAGCTCTGAGACTCTTCTTGCAGAAGTAATTGCAACTAAGAAGGCAGTTTTCCAAGACAGATATTTTAACTTACATGTAGCAGCAGGTTCGAAGGGGAAGATGTTAATGGCACCAAATCAAGATCCCAGGATGAAAAACTGGGGTCTTAACAGGCCCGCACCTTTAATAAAAGTCTTGCATAATCTGCTGCTCATCAATGGAGGATCCATAGATTCGTGGAATTTAGAGATAGCCGCCAGTTGTACTTTAATAGTAGAGACAGAAGATCCTTGACTAAACAGGGATGTTAAAATTTCAAAACTTCGGATCGGAGCAGTGATAGGGTCTAAGCCCTGAGTTGAGCCCAGATAGCAAACCTCTTCCACTTACTGAGGTACAATTTGTTAGTGGTGGGTTTGTGGGCTGAAGATAAAATGTGAATAACTTCCGGGTCTAATGTGTGACTTCTGACTAAAGTCGGAAGTGGAGGAGCCAGGCTGTCAACTTCAAGGAGCGTAGGGACTGATGCTGTTGTCCCGACTGATGGATTAGCAGATCCGGAGTTAGATCTAACGTCCAAGGATCGTCCACCGCATGTTTCTTCAGGTAGAAACCATACCTGACGAGGCCCGTGTGGGGCAATCAGTAGCATTGTGGACCCCAATTGAGAAGCTTTTGAATGACTTTGGAGAAGTGGTATCGGAGGAAAGGCATAAAGTAGCCCTGTTGGCCAAGGTTGTGCTAGAGCATCCATAGCTGCTTCCCTTGATGTGGAGTCAAGGAGAAGAACCTTTGCGTGTTTAGTGGTGTTGCAAATAGATCGCAGCACGGTTCCCCATCTCCTGAAAACCTGAGCTGCTACTGTTTGTTTAGGGACCACTCGTGAGGAGAGAGAATTGTCCTGCTCAATTTGTCTGCCAATATATTTGATTTCCCGAATGTGGGTCGCTACCAAGAAGCGGTTGGTAGCTACAGCCCATTCCCACACCCTCATGGCCTCTCTGCAAAGGGGTAAGATCTGGTCCCTCCTTGTTTGTTCAGATACCAGACCACCGACATGTTGTCTGTGTGGATGGCGATGATGCCCTGAGGAAGAAACTTGTGTAAGGCCTGTAGGGATAGAAGTACAGCCCTCATCTCCAACACATTGATGTGGAGAAGAGCTTCTGGAAGCCAGGAGCCCTGAACTAACCTGCCCAGACAATGCCCCCCCCACCCTATCTGGGAGGCATCTGTCGTCAGGGTAACCACTGGAGAGGGAATAACAAAGGGGCTTCCTTGATTTAGATTGGATGTCTGAAGCCACCAGCGAAGGTCCCGCTTGCATGTTTCCGTAATCATGATGTGATGATTGAGGAGAAGATCCTGAAAGGACCATTGAGTTGACAATAGCCACTGAAGAATCCTCATGTGCAATCTTGCCAGAGGAACTAAAAGAACCGTGGCAGACATTGAACCTAAAACTTGTAGAACCATCCTGGCTGGGGCTTTGGATCTTGAAATCAGAGCTTGAACTTGGCCCTGTAAAGTTTGGATCCGAAGAAAACGCGCATCAATTTTGAGTCTATCTCTGCTCCTATGAACCTTATGCTGAGAGGGCAGCAAGACAGACTTTGACCAATTGAATGTAATCCCGGTAGCACCCAGGAGATGGTGGCTTTGAGGTTGTCCATTAGTAGACGCCTGGTGGTGGCAGTCAGGAGCCAGTCGTCCAGATAGGGAAACACTTGGAATCCAAGACTTCTCAGGTGAGCCGTCACTACTGCCAAACACTTGGTGAACACCCTGGGGGCTGTGGTGAGACCAAAGGGCAGAGCACAAAATTGGTAATGACTGACTCCCAGGCTGAAGCGCAGATACCTCCTGGACGCCTGATGTATCGGTATGTGATAATAGGCGTCCTTGAGGTCTATGGAGCACATCCAAACATCCTTCTCCAACAATGGGAGAATGGATTGTAACGTGACCATTCGAATTTGGATTTCGTGATGGATTGGTTCAGTCTGCTGAGATCCAATATTGGTCTCAGGTCCCCTGTCTTTTGGCACTAAAAGAACCTGGAGTAATTTCGGATCCGATCTGGTCTGTGGGGACCGGTTGGATGACTCCTTTCTAGCAGCTTTAAAGCTTCTGCGGCTGCAATTTCCCTTTGACTGGGTGGTGGGTCCGGGATTTTTGGACGGTGGTGGTGAGTATGTGAATGGGATGGTGTAACCACCGACAATGAGCCGAGGCACCCATCTGTCCTGAGTGATTGACTCCCAGGCTTTTAGGTGCCTGGCCCGACTGGCTCCAGCACAGCCGGGCAATCCCTCATGATGTGTGGGAGGCTGAAGAGCCACGAAAGGACTCGTCTCCAGAATTGCGGGGCCCTCTGCTCTGCCTCTGGAGAATCTTCCTGCTGTTGAGGAAAAACTTACGTGATTTCCTCCTTTGGCCTTGGGATAGATAAAGTTTTTCCCTCTTGCTCACAGCGGTAAGGGTGTCTTTAACCTTGGGTCCAAACAAAGAGGACCCATCAAAGAAGACTTGAAGGCCTGCCAGGCTTGTCTCCGAAATGAGCCTCATGGACGAGTTAGAAATTGGGATAGCCAACTGAGAGCTAACCGACTGGGCTAGCTGCTCAGGTAGGTTACCGAGAGGGAATCTGACAGCTCCTTGACCAGATCCCTCTGAAGCCTGGTAAAATGTGCCAAATAATTCAGAGACCTTAAAGTAAAGGCCGCTGAAGTCAGGGTGCGCTTCCGTACCTGTCCATGCTCCTAGACTCCTTATTAGGAGGATGGACGGACGTTGAAGCCTCTGCCACGCCTGTTGTGTAGCAGATGCCACCACCATGGCATCTACAGCCACGCCTTTAGTGAGGAACTCCTTCTCGGGTGGGGCAGACAAAAATTTATTAGGGCGAAGGACGAGGGACTGGTTCCACGGTATCTGGATGTTCTCACGCCGACAAACTAAATCCAGAAGCTCGTCGAGGGCGGAGACACCCAGGAGGCGGAGGGCTGAGCCCCAAAGGCCTTGAGGAGCACTGACTCATCAGCAGAGGGTTTGGATATCCAGCCGCCTCGTTGTTTGAGGATCTCTAAGATGTCTGCAAATGAGACATCATCCGAGGGGACCCCTCCGCATCATCAAGATCAGTGTCCGATGTAATAGACTCAGGGGAGTCACGTGCTTCTTCTGCTGCACGATCTCTTCTCGGGGTTCCTCAAGAAGACAAGAACCCTCAGGAGGAGGGAACCCCAATGGGGGTAACCTCAGGCCCAGGGGCTCCGCTGCCTACGGACAGGAACTGCCAAAGACCCAGTCTCCACGCCCAGGGAAGGTGCGGTAAAGCGGAGAGATGGCGAAGACTTGGCCAAGGCACTCCTCATAGCCCTGAAAGCCGGACCCCAGAATCCTGGGAGTGTCCAGTCTCGAGCCATGATAGCAGACGGCAATCCCGCAAGCACTGAGAGGGAGGCTCGCATAGGTCCCGAAACATCACCCCGGGTCCAGCCTAAGATCTCCACCGGCTCCAACAGCATCTGCTCGAGGAGGAACAGCCATGGGATGGGCATGGGCTATCGGCTCCAAAGCCAACTGGGTAAGACTGGGGACTGGAACAGTCTTTGGAGCACCCTGTCTATATCCGAATCCGACATCCTCGAGGACTTAGAGGATACTGAGCGGGTTGAGAAGGCCTCCAACGGCCCCAAAGGACTACGATGATTATACCAGTGGAGCCCCAGCCATCGGCTCCAAAGCACTGGTGGCATCGAGGCAGGCCTATGTCTTTTGGCGGCGGATCCGGCGGACTGGTTTGGTTGGAGAAGGAGAGGATGCTAGAGCTTCTTAAGGAGGGTTTGATTAAGCCTTTAAGAATAAGCTTATTTTTCCTCTCCTGGAGGACCCTAGAGGAAAAGCGTGACACCACTGCATGACTCCTGTAAATGTTTTGCACCCAAACAATAAACACAGAGAGTGGTCATCTGTGACTGACATTTTAAAATTACATTTGGTGCATTTTTTGAAGCCCGAAGGCCTAGGATTTTGAGACATTATGACCAAAAATGCAGTAATTTTCTGACAGCAAGAACACACAATCCTAATTTAACTTTACTTAACTGACTCTACAAAATCAGTTTAGAACTGCCGGTTTAACAATCCGAACAACAAGAAACTCAAGGGGATCTGAAATCCCAAAAGTTTGAGTGGGGTTAACTGACCGGGAAAGGCCCTACAGATAAAGGAGGCCTGAAATCAGAAACAACGCCCAATCACTCAACAAGTTTTCACAAAAAAACTTTCAATCACTACACAAAGCACAGAGTAGCCGTTAAAACAGCTTTTTATGACAGGAAAAGCAATTTTCTGACAGAAAAAAGTAAGTAAAATTACTACTCAGCTCAGCCAGCTCGAGACCACGGATCTGGGGGACTGGTAGTGGTGCATCCTGGGATATAGTAAGCTCAGCCAATAAGAGACTTCGCTCTTTGGCATAACCCATCAGTCAGAATGTAGGCGAGATAGGATCACATAACATCAGGCATTATACTATGCCATTATTTAAGAAAAGTAACAGTTTCTTTTCTTAAATAATGTCATAATAATATATTATCTAATGCTTGTAACATGTTTTTGTATAAACTGTGAAGATTCCTGTACTGTTTAAAATTTGTAGTATTTAACTGTATAACAACTAGTACCTGTATGTTAGTAGTCTAGTAATCTCTTGGAGCTCATCGCCCTGGGACTCTACTGAAAATGGACATAAATCCAGTTAGACTATCCCGGTCAGCAAATGTAAAATAAAATAAAATAAATAAATAAAAGACTTTGGGCTAAATTGTAACACAAGCTTATTTTATTAGACTGTCTGATTAATAACTGAAACTGGCAAAGGACTATATTCCATACCTCATTCTAATATCAATACCAAACTAGAATATTCATAATTTTATTTACTCTTCTAAAACATTATATTTCACTAAATTGGGTTGACTTTAGACTTCTTGGAGGAAATTCTCTAAAACAGCTTATAAACAAATTAAACCATGTAACATGGTTAACAGTTCAAACAGATATAAATTTCATAAAAGTAGAATGTTCAGAAACAAATTTAAAAATATCTTATGGTAATGACATCCAATAGATTAATATTATTGTAGTTGGATGTCACACACTTCTCCCAAAAGAGATGTAATGAAGATAATGTTTGTAGCACTTTTAATCTCCTCTCTGTTATTCCAATTTTCTAATTTTAACTGCAGACTGTTCTTTTGTACGTTTATATAAGGACATATTTAGCAAAAAAATATGTTATCTGTAATTATTCTTTCTAAAGTATATTGTTATAGAATGTGTTTAATTATTTACTCATAGTTGTAAAACTGTATATTTAATGCATGGGTAAATGTTATATTTTAATACCCATATGCTTGTTATACAATATGTTTTAATATTTTGTTATATTTTTACATAAAATAAAAAAGGTATTGAGGAGTGTCACCCATGTGGCCAGCCAGAGCTGCCTCCCTCTCCCAGGATGAGTAAGCTGGCAGCAGCCATTTACTTCCATCCCTCCTAGCTAGCACCTACGGGCACCCAAGCTGCTATTCAAACTTGAGTTGCCTGTGAATTTATCAGACCATTGTGTTCTTTACTGAGATTGGGAGCATTCTGTGCTAACACGTAAATACAAATGCAACTATGACAGAAACAAAAATAGTCGAGGAAGGGCAGTGTCAAAGACCACTTTGCATGGCTACATGAAAGACTTAATTCTGTTCAAGCCCCTAAGATACCAGTTGTACCTGCTATAATTTGGACAGTCATATGACATACAGTACTAGGTTACACGGCTGTAATAAATCCAGAGTTTACAAAACATTACTGGTAGTGTTGTCTCCACACAGTAAGACGCTGACCGGTTCGACTCTCAGCTAGAGCGTCTTCGGTGTGGAGACATGTGTGAATGGGCGTACCTTCATTGAAGGCTGTGCATTAGGGCTGGCAACGCAGCACGTAAAAATCAACTGCCAATCATTAGCGGACCGGAGTTCCACTGTGGCAACCCCTAACCAGGAAAAGCTGAAAGACACAACAACAACAAAACTTCACTTATGAACATTACAGCTTGAAGACTTGCTGCTAACTGGTGAGGGAAAGGGTGAAAGAGTTGTCATTTTTTTCACTTGTGCCTGCAAATAACTTACTATTCACTTCCCATGAAGCCACTATACTAAGCATTGCATCTGAGGATTACTGACTTATCAAGTGGTAATATGCTTGAGTGGAAGGCTTCTAATATTACATATGGCCTACTCTATCAGAAATAGTTATTTATTTTATTTATTTATTCATTCATTTGGTATTCGTTTACCAGGAAAGTCCGACTGGGCAGGAATCCCACTTTCAGCAGAGGTCCAGGAAGAAAAGCTCCAAAATACATAGCTTAATTAATACACTACATAATATTATCACATGAAGTCTAGTAACAAACATTAGAATTGACACACAGGATAAATAAAGTTAGATCAGAAAATCATACAGTGAATATTAAAAAACAATCATAGGATATTGAATAGTTTACTATCATAATTTCGAATGACACTCGGTCGACCGCACTATGTTCGACAACGGAAAGTCGAACACGGCAATGTCGAACTTCAAAAGCAAGCCTAGGAACAGGTTTTAACATGGGTCGAGATAGGGGCGAGGTTTGTAGTTCGGCAACAGCAGTGAACTCCTATCTCGACCCATGTTAAAACTCATTCCTAGACTTGCTTTTGAAGTTCGACATTGCTGTGTTCGACTTTCCATTGTCGAACATGGTGCGGTCGTCCAAGTGTCATTCGAAATTATGATAGTAAACCTATTGAATACCTAGTAAAGTACAATCAATAGTGATAACTATGGTAAAGATGTTAAAATTTTTAAATATGTCAAAAGACTAAGAGAAAGGAAAGATATTTTGCAGTTGGGGGAAATTAGGAAATGGAGTTAAAGTAGGGAGCTATCAGAGAAGTAACGGGTGCTTTGACTAATAAGAGAAGGGAGGAAAGAAAGGGGAAAAAAGAACAGCAAGGGAAAGAAAAGGAAGAAGGAAGAGAGGGGAGAGAAAGGAAGAGAGGGAAGGAGTAATACGTAGTGTCAGCCTGGTGTAAAACATGTACAGAGCCAGGAGTTAAAGAGAAATTTCTCTAGGGATTGTTTCAGTATGTGACTACATGGCATTGATCTAATATCTGTAGGAATACTGTTCCAGACCTTGGCTACTGAATAGGAATATAGGCAGTGACCTATACATTTTTTCAGTTTATGGATTTCAAGGAGGTGTTTCTCACATGAACAAAGAGGGATATTAGGGAGGTAATGGTTAAGAATGGTGTTGGTTGCTGGACAGGATGAGGATTTGTATACCATTATATGAGCAAGGGGGAGTTGGGTGAACTTGAGGTAGTGAGGTAACTTAAGGCAGTTTAAATTTCTGAGGGCGGAGCAGTGGTGGGAGTTGTATGACTGGCTGCAAATCTAGCTACATTGTTATAGCAAAGCTCAAGTTTTGATCTTAGGGAGATCTGAATGTTTATTATATTTAGTATCCAAGCATGTTTCCATGTTAAATGAGTCTCATTCTCAACTTCCACAAAAGTGTTACCATCTACTTCAAAACTGCTTTTCTGTGTCAGCATATAGAATCCTCTATTTCTCATCTGATCACTTATACCATCATTGGCCATATAAACAGAGCATCAACATGTAAGCAATATTCATTTAATAAAATTCAGGACACTTTACATAAATACATTTAAGTTTATAATCACCACAGTTATACGTTAGTGCAGAAAGCAATTCAAATCTTGGTATGTATAACTGTTATGCAGTGCAGAGACACAATCTGTTATTGAGCTGGTCAACATAAAGACAGCTAATTGCTACTTTCTCACACTGTTCATAGATTAGTACTAAGCTAACTGCTCTTGTGAGCCATTTTAAGTTTAGCCAATTATCCCTTGTGAGACTCAAACCCTGCACCTTGTGTTTGTAAGGCAAACACCTTAACCATTAGGCCACCCTCTGTTTCTCTACAGAGATGATGACTGAAATAAAGGGCATCCCATGCCATATTTTAGTTGTGTAGAAACATTTTGTAAAATGGAATAGATGCTGAGTTCAACATATTACAGTTGTGTAAGTAAACTTATTGTAACAAAAGTTCGAATGATCTCTGCTGCAGCAACCTAAGCTACATGGGTTATACCCTGCATAGGATATAATATTTGGCCAGTTCACAAAGCTTCAGGACATCTTCTGTGCATCCAAATCAGTACCCAACTTAAGCTGAGCTGACTAAAAAGACAGGTTTGGGTCCCAAGCTCTTCATAATTTCTACTGAGAGAGGGAGGCTGTACTCTGACATGACATTGCTAGAAACAACAAAAAAAAATACATGTCCACACCCTGGCATTAAAAAGACACACCAAAAAATAAGGGTGCTGGAGGGAGTAGCTACTGCAGTAGAGATCATTTGAACATTTACTGTTATGATATGTTTACACACCCAACTATATTATGTTCCTCATATCGATCACTGCTGTAGTACCTAAACTATATGGGTAGATTACTAAAGCCTAGAACAAAGTGGGTGGAGATGGTCTAAGAGCCCATGGAGAATGTTCCTAGCAAAGTCTGATCTAGACCTGGAGAAGGAATCTAGCTTGTAGTGCTTTGTAAACGTATCTACAGAGGACCAAGGTGCTGCTCCTAGAATACTTCTAGTGTCCAATACTTTCCAAAAAGTCATAGATTAAGCCAGAGTCCTGGCAGAATGTGCATTGACCCTGCTTGGAAAAGTTATGTTGTGGTGTGAATAAAAGTTAATAGCCCAAGACAACTACTTGAAAACAGACTGCTTTGACACAAGTTGTCTCTTAATTTTACCTTCACATGAAGTGAACTACTGATCAGAAATCCTGAAATATTTTCTTCTGTAAAGTTAGTATCTGAGCTGTCTTTGCAAACTAAGGTATGAAGTGTCCTTTCTTCCTCATTTTGGGGTTCAGAAAAGAACACAGTGAGATGGATAGTTTGGCTAAGAGTAAACCACTTAAGGCATAAAAGAAGGATTAGTTCTTAAATCTTTGTTTCTAAAGGAAACCCTGTTTATGTGGAATATGATATAAGGTTGACCCACCAAAATGATTGCAATTCAGATACTCTTCTTGCAGAGGTCAGAGTAACTAATGCAACCATTTTCCATGTTAAGAACCTCAAATCAGCCAGATGAATTGGTACAAATTTAGCAACTGTTAGCATCTGTCACACAAAATTAAGATCCCAAGGAGGAGCCACCAGTTTTCTGGAGGTCAGTTATGCTCTCCTCTGAGTCTGAATAAGAAATCATAGGAGAAAAACCTCTGTCCATCACATTCCTCTACAGATTCAATGTATTGAATCTCTTCAAGAAAAGAGGAATCCCTTTTTCTCTTACCAGAAACCACTTGATAACAAGGGTCAATACCTTGTAGCATGTGCATACTGTTCCAGTGTCAACCTTTGGTGAAATGTCTCCCTAGATGAAGGGGATCCTTAACGCTTGTACAAGACACTGAACTAGACTTGATAAACTACTCCTGTCCAGTGGAGCAGGAGAAGATAGATGTTTTTTCCCCTGTTTCTTTTTTGACAGGAGCTTTAATAGCAGCAACAGCTTTCCCATGGGTGGGCACAATATTCTGGTTAAGCAGTGGCACCTTCTCTGCCCCTTCTTCCAACACCAATAAAAGTGGCTCTCACTTGTTCAATGTGGGAACCCAACAGCCACAGAGGATATGGCTAACCTTTGGTCCATAGTGGTTGTATGGGCAACACCAGAAATATCCAGGGAAAAAGATGCGTGGTCTGAGGATTCAGCTTTGGCCACAGCAGAGTCACCCACCAGCAGCTGATGCAAATTGCTAGCCTGCTGTGGTGGCAAAAGCTGTTTAGTTAACTTCTCCTTTTTGTGGCTGGAAGAAGGACTTACCATGGGACTGGTAGTTGGTTCCATGGTCAGGCCAAAAATGGTGCCTCTTTCCCAGGAAAAACAAGCAGCATAAGCCAGTAAAAATTCAAAAGTTGTATAAAATCACTTGCACTCTAATATATTTTATCAGTCCCAAAAAGTAAACAGTTTGCAGAAAAACAAAAAATGTTTTAGAATGGATAAATCAATATTTAAACTATCAAATACAAACGTATGCTCCCATTTAAAAGTACAACAGAGTCACATGACAGTCAATAAAATGCATATTCGTGCTTAAAATGTACTTTCCCCACACAGGAAAGTAAATTAAAAGATTAAAAATAATATGCAGAGTTTTTTTCCCCAAGGGGAACTTATCTGCCCAGCAATATAACAGCACATTCTGACTGTGATCCTTTAAAGCCTGGAGAGGAGCTCTCTCTTTAGCGGCAGGCAAGCTCTAAAGGGCATGGCACTCAAACCTGTGTTTTTAGTAAGCAATGTTTAGTATGCATGGAAGGTGCCCTGAAGCTTTGGAAGTTGGGTGGCTGTTATATCCTGTGCACATATAACCCCATATAGCTTAGGCTATTGTAGCAATTATCTTCTAACTAACAAAGGAGCTGAACTTTTTTCCATGTGGAGTAAATATATGAACAGTTTCTACCTTGAATATTAAGGAGTTTTATACCCCCTTAAAATCTACGTGTATTACATCCTTGCATAAAAAACAGACTATTTGAAGAGAAATAAGATGTGTTAAAGATTATAGCAGAGATAGAGACAATTTCAGCAGTCTTTTAGAGCACAGAAAGGGATTCATAAAAACTTTGCATCTGAAAGAGATTTATAAGTTAAGCTGTATAAATAGGCAATTATTGTGAAAGTGCGTGGAAAATATGTTCTGTAACTTTGATGACATAGCTCTCCTATCCATAAATAGAAAAGACATTAATATAACTGGAAAGCAGATTCATTGTATACTTAAGTGAACTATCTATCTACAAGCCTCAAGGAAAACGTATGGCTGCCGCAATGAGAGATGCAGGAAAAACAGCTTTTATTAAAGTAATAACTTATGTAGTTTTGCAAGCTCAGTGCTGTGAACTAAATATCAATAAACAGGCATTTGACATGGTACTACCCTACCAAAGGTAACAATGTTGAATATAACAGGTGGCATACTACCAAACTCACCTTCTACTGCTTCTTTTATCACAATGTAAAACATTTAGAGGAGTAAAATCTGTAAAATGCTGAAAAGAAAGCAGATTGAATTAGACACTGTACATAACCCAATTCTGAAGAAACAAATGAATATTGGGAAGAAATATAAAGGTACACTTACATTCAGTAAAAGTTTGAAGTTGAAGTACAACTGCAGCGCTACTCGACTGGTCCTTCACCATGTTCCACACTATGTATCGGTTTTCACAGGCGCCTGATGATTTCCTTGAGTTCACTCCCTTAAACAAGGCCTACAAACAATACACACCTCCACTACTTCTACTTCTGGCTTGTGCCTTCATAGACTTTAATAAGCTGTCTGGCATCATACATGTAATGTAGATATCTTCAGAAGAATGAATGTAATCTTTCATTACATTTCTTAGGACCATCTTCATGTTCCTGAACAAAGTATCCCAGTGAAATATCACTTTCCAATTGCATACAATATAAAAGCTACCCAATACATGGTTACCTTCAAATCCAAACTAGATATATCCCTCGGGTTTAAAGTATAATGTTTTTACAATTCCTTCCACAATGCTATAAAAAATGACAGCTTTGTACCTACTTCAGAAGAAGCCACAAGTATTTCAGCACGGAATGCTATAAACCACTATATCTTCCTTAATGTTGCACAGATGCTCTAATGCTAGGCTGGATAAAAGTATGGCACTCCTGACATATGCATTCAGTCTAAAAATGGCTGATTCGACACCATCTAGTACCAGACAACCATTATGATATAGCTTTGAAGGCAATCTTTTCATGATGAGCCTGCATATGTTAACTGTGGGTTGACACAAGATATGTTCAGTCAATGACAACATTAAGTGAACAAATAGCACTTGGTCTGAAAGACACGGATACCTTACCATTAAGGAATAAACAGAATACAAGACATGCAGCAGACAAAACAGAAAAATGTGTTTCATGTTGTTTTCAAATACTGCATAAATAATGCAAACAAATGTAGAAAGTACCATATTGTTATATAATGCCATTATACTGTGTAACATCTCTGATTGAACGTAAAAGTTTCAATATTCTTCTTAAGCTCTGAAAAACTATGTAAACAGTAAGGAAAAGCATTTGAAACAGACTACATACTGTTGACTTTCATGAAGGTCTTCATAACAAAACCTTCCCAGTAATATCATCAAAAGGGAAATAAATATTCATATATGTACCTGAGCTGAAGCAAATTAGTTCCTGGAGTTAGCTCATAAAGCTATCCCAATCCCAAAGCATATATCACATGGCCTAAAATGTCCACATCACATACCTCCTATGCAATGCCCTACAATCTGTATTGCCAGCTATGCCTACCCTTCCATGTAGCCTATAATATGTCCATTTTTTTCTGCAAATTCTGATCCATTTTCACTTCTCCTTTTCCATGTCCTATTTACCTTCCTGTGTGGTGTTTATCATACAGTAACAGAAATGTACAATGTCCCTTATGTTCATGGACTTCACTCTCCTACTTTTTTCATGCTATATGTATGCATTGATGCCAATGAAATAATGGACCACTCACTAGTATTGTAAGACCCACTCCTGGAAAATCTGTTTCATTCTTATAATGCCCTTCCTGGACAGCATGCCTGCTCTTAGAAATTGGCTATTGTTTTTTGTTGATCTTTTTATTGTATTTTCCAAGGATTATTTTTTTTTAGGAAAACTATGTCTTTCCTTTTTTATATATTATACCGGAATATTCAAGTTATTACAATTTTAGAAACTGCAGTTATTCCCCAACAGTCGTGGATTCTTAGAGTGTGTTGAAAGAAAAGGTGCAGGAAGAATTAATGATGAACAGCAATACTAAATTTCTTTCCTTAGTCATGATTTTTATTCTGGCCGTAATTGGATGAAAATGTTGTTTATAGAAAAAAAAACACCTCAGAGCAGTTAATGCAGTTATTTGTTCTACAGTTTTATTACAGTACTTTTGCCAGATAGGGTGTGTTGAAAGGAGGCACAAAAAAGCTGAACAGTAAGATAAAATTTAGAAAAGATGGAGGAAAAAAATAGTTTGGGTAGTGTGAGGTGGACGTGATGGTGGGAAAGTAGGAGGGCAATGGAGGGAAGCAGCTGGCACCAGGAGGTGCATTAAGGATCCCCTTCATCTAGGGAGACATTTCACCAAAGGCTGACCCTGTAACAGTATGCACATGCTACAAAGCATAAACACAATCATTACTACAATTCAGAGATGGCTACAGAGTACCAAACCTTTCTACTGTGTTGTATATCACGTTATACAGGACACCACAGCAGCAGAAAGCCCACTGTGTTCCTGTGGAAACACATCTAGGAATCCTGACAGTGCTATAGTGTTGTTTAGGTAATGTGTTAAGGGGTTGTACCACGAGAACAAATAGGAAAACTTGCACACTCAAGGGCTATGGCATGTTAACTGAAGAAAACAGAATGAATATATACAACAAAAGGAACTCAGGAGCATTGACTCATGTAATATACACAGCTAAAACATAACATACTAATAGAGAAGGCTGCAGAAGTCCTGGCATACATAACTGAAATATTGAAATGTGGCATGCTATAAAACAGAGATACACCCAGGATGTCACTGATCTCAGATTACTATGTGGCTTCACATGGTTAGTCAAGTAGAAAGAAAGTCAACTCATTTCAAGCGTGAAGGCTACTTACAGTGTAACGATGTCCGCATTGGCATTTTCTATGGCAATTGTTAGAGGATCTTTGTCATCCATATCTGTTGCATTTTGATTTGCTCCTCGTTTCAAGAACAGGCAAGCCAAACTGAAATATTTAAAAAAAAAATGAATATTTTATTATAAATACTATGTTATATACAGCAAGCAGCAACACTGGAAACATCTTTCTTCTCTCCTCTGGTAGTATACATGTCACTTTATTTTATTTACTACTGAGGTAGCATTCTGAGTAAACATCATTATTTTAGATGCATGCGCGAAGAGAAATTTGAAAATTAGTGTTGTGTACCTGCCCTCATTTTATGCACAAGACAACATTGTGTTACAATAAATAACTGCATACAATAAAAGCAACAATAACTGAACTAGGGTTAATAAGTTGGAGTGGATGCATTACACAAACACAATTTTTGAATAATAGCTCTTTCTAGCAGTCACAAAGAGTGAAAAAATGTAGTTTCACCGATCTTCAGGGAACTGAAACTGATTACGTTAAGTTTGAGTGGCACAGCTAAATACATTACTTGGTTAACAAATTATAAACATTAAAAATAAAGTGGGGTGCATGAGGCCTACAATTTGTTAATATAGCAGCTAATCATATATGTGTGTATGTATATAAATGTGTGTATATATATATATATATATATATATATATATATATATATATATATATATATATATATGTGTGTGTGTGTGTGTGTGTATATGTATATATGTGTGTATATATATATATATATATATATATGGGTCTACTTCTGACTGTCGAAAACACACTTTCTGGACAACTAGAAGATCGAACCCATTTAAGCGAAAGTGCACTAAATCGAAAGTGCACTTTTGCAAAAGCCAGTTCTCTGAAGCACATTACAGTGGAGATAAGGAAATATATCCTTTTCCCCACTGTAGTGCAAACTCAAAGTTAATATATTTAAGTAGGGGGGTGTGGAGGCACAGTCCTCCATTTGGGAAGTGCAGCCCCTCTGCAAAATACTGTTTAAAGCATGTTTTTTTTTTTTTTTCTGGTTCGGAGAATCGGCTTTTGCAAAAGTGCACTTTCGATGTAGTGCACTTTCGCTTTAATGGGTCTCAATGTTGCTTGTTCGAGATTGTGAAGTTTCGATCAAGCAACATAGACCCATATATATATATATATATATATATATATATATATATATATATATATATATATATATATATATATATATGGGTCTACTTCTGACTGTCAAAAACACACTTTCTGGACAACTAGAACATCGAACCCATTTAAGCAAAAGTGCACTAAATCGAAAGTGCACTTTTGCAAAAGCCAGTTCTCTATCTCCATTACAGTGGAGATAAGGAAATATATCCTTTTCCCCACTGTAGTGCAAACTCAAAGTTAATATATTTAAGTAGGGGGTTGTGGGGGCACAGTCCTCCATTTGGGGGGTGCAGCCCCTCTGCAAAATACTGTTTAAAGCAGGGTTTTTTTGTTTTTTCCAGTTCGGAGAATCGGCTTTTGCAAAAGTGCACTTTCGATGTAGTGCACTTTCGCTTTAATATGTCTCAGTGTTGCTTGTTCGAGATTGTGAAGTTTCGATCAAGCAACATAGACCCATATATATATATATATATATATATATATATATATATATATATATACATGTATAGATATATATAGACACACACACCTATACATACATACACACAAATACAGAATTGGCACTTCATGATATACATGGCAAGCATATTGCTAGCTATTGCAGCTTATAAAGAAATTCAAAAATAGTTCAATAGAATTGAAATACAAGATAACAATATGAAGAGAATGAAACATGCATGTTAAACTACAACTTGCACAACATGCAATTTAGAAATTGAATTTAATGGCAGTAATTCAGAGAAACAAGGAGTGAGAATCAAAGTGCATTGTCTGTGCCTCTGTACTATTGTATACGGCTTTTGACGAATATAGTTCTGAAAATAATTTTAACCATTTACTTTGTTATACAAAGAAAACTACAGTTTAATCAAAGACTGAAAGCACCTATTCCATAGTATGTTAAAATGTCTATAATATTATTTTAAGAAATAGCAGTTTGCATACAACTACATGTCTACACTATTATTTTATACAATTAAATACTGCAGTGTACGCATCATAAATTCTGGTGTTAACACTAATTAGTGCAAATAAAGTTATATTGGAACCAAAGCAATATAAAATTCAGCAAGTGCAATTATTTGAGTCTAATCTGTTATTCTGAGTGTAATGGTTAGTTAGAAACAGGCATATCTGCTCTTATCACTGTACAGTTACAGCTGCCAACACTTAACTGATCAATAATGTACCATGAATGAAGCAGAGGAGTCAGACAATGTAGAGATAGCAGGAATAAAAAGCAGACTGGAGTAAAGTAAGAATTTTCAAGTTTAAGAGGTGTAGATTAGTAGTAATTCCAAATATCTGGAGTGGAATTCGTATTTAAATGTGCAGCAGTGCATATCCTACTCCACAGATAAAGTGAGTTGCACTGCTTATCTGTTTAGTAATTGACAGTTACTCCCATTCCTTGCAGCGCTACATCTAATTAAAAGAGAATTTACATTAAAATAAATCTCTTAACAGTGCAGTTTGAACAATTCCTCAGTTTACACCCTACCAGCCTGTGGTTCTCAGTAGTGCAGGTACCTAGCAGACCACACATAGTCACAACCCTCACTCTCTCTCTCTCTCTCTCTCTCTCTCTCTGAAACACACACACACACACACACACACACACACACACACACACACACACACACACACACACGCACACACACAAACACACACACACACACACAAAACACCAGACAGTATCTCACATGCACAGCTTGCATACTGTCCTGACCTTAGCTGCTATAAGACAGGAAAGGCTAATTAGAGTCTCATAGCAGACATTACACTCACACACAAAATCATACACCCTACACAGACACTCATGCACAAAAAAAACATACATACAGAAACACATCCACTGCTGACATATTTTGCATCCATAATCTCCCCATCTACAGCAGCTGCAGGTAACATCAGGTAGTCTTCAATGTATATGCAGTCAAGCACATACATTCGCACACACTGTGCCTATACCGTTCCCACTTATACACATGCATAATGTGCAGTCATGCACATATACTGACATATATTGTCCTTATACTCTTACACAAACACCCACAAGCATGCTCGCGCGCGCACACACACATACAAATACACACACTTACATTCCTACAGCCTGTCATACACTCTCACATCACTGCATTATTTACTTGGATCAGCAGTCTGTGCAGGGGAAGCTGCTTGAATTCACCCTGCACAGGTTCTGTCTTTCTCTCATTAAAATATATACATGTACAAAGTTAAATTATGACTTACATTAATTAATTTTGTGCACTGCTGTGGCAGAAAAAGACCTGAGGCGACCCCCTAGAAATTAGTTTTTAAAATATAAACAGAAATGCAAGAATTTCTCAGGTTTGCTGTTTATTGCCATGTATGGGACCAGTACACACACACAATACAGCAAGTAATTGATTAATATTGGCCCATTTTAATTTCAGATACATTTTTTCTTCTATTGTTACTTGAAGATGCCAGTTTATTTACAAGATGAGGAGGGAATATAGGTCAAAGACTTTCTGAATTGAGACCACGTGTTCAAGAACCTTCCAATATCCAGGTTTTGAGGGGTTGTACTCCTTGTAGACACTGTGGTATGTGAATAAATGTATGTAAAACAAAATATTACAGCACTTAATGTGGATAAGACAGAT
Organism: Protopterus annectens; assembly: GCF_019279795.1. Taxonomy (NCBI): domain Eukaryota; kingdom Metazoa; phylum Chordata; order Ceratodontiformes; family Protopteridae; genus Protopterus; species Protopterus annectens. The sequence continues at coordinate 449,257,143 of NC_056739.1, forward strand.
GATTACCTGTACCACTGAAATTGTTATTAATCTAGCAACTTGTTTATATGATGCTTTCTATGTGGGTGAGACCAGTTAATGTGGATAAGACGGATGATTACCTGCAGCACTGAATTTATTTATCTAGCAACTTGTTTATATGATGCCTTCTATGTGCTTAGATCAGTTGTAATTTTTGTACATATTAGTAATTTCAAATGTGAAAAATTAAGAAGTGCTCATAGAAACATTCATTCAATGAAATATTTATATTTACATGTATTAATATTGTGCGGTTCAAAAATATAAGAAAGAATGTTATGAGAAAAGCTTTAGATAGAAAAGAAAACATGGACTTAATATCCCACTGGTTTGAAGTTTTATAATATAGCCTCCTTTATATATTTGATGCTATGTATTATTAGCCCACTACTCATTTTTATATTCACTTTCCTTGTAAAACATTTTGATGTCCTATTCATATCAAATGTTGGGTGTATGTCATTCCATCTAAAGCTCAACCTATCTAAATATAACTTATCAAACACAAGTTATCTAAACTAGCAAAGCACAAAAACTGCAGAAAGTACAGTTGTGTACACTTACCATAAATGTAAATATTCGAGTGTATTCACTGTTGCAGTCCTAACAAATGGGTTATCCAGCTCCTGGTAGCCCACAGTCGGCCTGAATACCAAAGTCCTTGGTATATGACGTTTGTTGCCTCTGGAATAAGCCTGACACCAGGATGTCAGGTATAAAGGCAGGCAGCCAACATCATTTCCTCAGTTTTTCTTGCCATAACTGTCAGGAGCTCCCCCAAAAAAAGTAAGACCAGGTAAAGAAAAAATCCAGTCTGTGCCCTAGGAAAAAAGGGGGATGGAAGGGGGAGAAACCAGGACTGCAGCAGTGATTACACTCGAACATCTACATCTATGGTAAGTGTACACAACTGTACTATGTTCATCGTGTTTCACTGTTGCAGTCGTTACAAATGGGTTGATTCCCAAAGCCCAGGAAAAAAACAAAAAGGGAGGAGGAACACCACTGATTAATGGTTGGTAAGAATGCCCTGCAACACTGCAGTGGCAAAACCAGCCTGGACTTAGAAAACAAGGGCAAATTATAATGTTTGGTGAAAGTGTGGACAGAGGTCCAGGTAGCTGCTTCCAGGATGTCCTTAGCAAGTACACCTCTAAGAAAAGCTGCTGAGGTAGAGGTAGCTCTGGTAGAATGGGTCCTAATGTCCTGAGGAGGAACCTTACATTGCTTTAAGTAACAAAAGTGAATACAATGAGCAATCCATTTAGAAATAGTCTGTTTAGAAATAGCTTTGCCCTGGGCTCCAGGAGCACAACTGACCAACAACTGATCTGACTTTCTGAAAGGTTTAGTCCTATCCAGGTAAAATCCAAGTTGCCTATGCACATCCAGAGAATGTAGCAACCTTTCTCCTCTATTCTGAGGATTAGGAAAGAAGGTAGGCAGGTGGATAGACTGGTTAAGAGTCAGGCTAGAAACCACCTTAGGCATAAAAAAAAGGATTAGTCCGAAGAGAAACCCGATCCACATGGAAAGTGATAAAAGGCTCTACTGCCATTAAGGCCTGTAGCTGAGATGCCAAAAGACATGCAGTTTTACAGGAGCGAAACTTCAAATCTGCTGAGGCAGCAGGCTCAAACAGAGGCAGAGTAAGTTTCTCAAGCACAAAATTAAGATCCCAAGCAGGAGTAGGTGCCCTTCTGGGAGGCTTTAAATTGCTAACTCCCCTGAGGAACTGTTTCATCGGGGGATGAGAGAAAATGGGTTGTTCAAAGGAACAGTGAGCAGAAATAGCTGAAGAATGAATCTTGATAGAAGAGAAGGAAAGTCCGCCATTAAGTAAACCTGCCAGGTAATCAAGAATTAGAGGAAGAGAAGGCTGAGATGGGTCTTCCCTTCTAGTCTGCATCCAAATGGAGAATCTTTTTCACTTATCTGCATAAGATTTCCTAGTACTAGGCCTCCTGGCCTCACGAAGGACCTCAACTACTTGTTGAGAAAGGTTTAAATTATGAGGCAGGCAGTCAAATGCAGAGTCTGAAGGTGAGGATGCAGAAACATTCCTCCATCCTGAGCCAAGAGATTTGGTATCAGGTGAAGATGCCAAGCCAGAGACTGGAAGAGACTGCGAAGAAGTCTGGAGCTATGATGATGGCCCTTAGTTTTTCGTCCCTTATCTTTAACAGCACTCTGGGAAGAAGAGGCAGAGGAGGGAATGCATAGATTGATAGCTGTGTTCAGGGGAAGGACAGAACATCCACTTTCCAAGCTTTGTCGTGATGATCTCTACTGCAAAAGGTTGGAAGAAGGTGGTTGGCCAGGGAAGAAAAGAGATCCACCTGAGGAGTGTCCCAACGCTGAATAAGGTGATGAAAGATGGTCCTGTGTAGTTGCCACTCATGAGGATCCAGGACCTGCCTGCTCAATAGGTCTGCCAAGGTGTTGAGCCTTCCTGGAATAAACTGTATCAGATCAATGCCCAAAGAGGCTTCCATGGACCATAGTCTCATGCTTTGTCTGCACAGGGGGTAAGAGTGAGTCCCTCCCTGTTTGTTGATGTACCACATGATTGTAGTGTTGTCTGTCCTGACTAGAAGAGAACCAGGAGAGAGAAGATGCTTGAAAGACATCAAGGCCTGCTGAACTGCCATCATTTCCTTCAGATTTATGTGCAGTTGAGCTTGTTGATAGGTCCAAGTTCCCTGAATGCAAGTGCTCTCTAGTTGTGCACCTCAAGCATAGTCCAAGGCATCCGTGGTGAGAGTCTGGCTGGCAGGAGGTGGACAGAAAGGTAGATCTTTGTTCTGTGCACAGGCTGTTGCCCACCAATGGAACTCCGTCTGCAGGCAGGGAACCAGAGGAAGAATCAAGTCTAAATCCTGAGTGTGTTAACACCAAAGGTTTTTGAGGTACCATTACCATTGTATTTTTCTCATATGCAGTCTTCCATATGGAATCATTAGAATACATGAAGCCATGAACCCCAGGGCTTGTAGGAATTGCCTTGCAGAGAGCTGGGTCATGCTTGCCAAGTCCTTGAAGTAATTCAAAATATCCATCTGTTTATCTTGAGGGAGGGATAGCATCTGGGCGGCTGTGTTCAGATTTGCTCCCAGGAATACAATCTCCCTGGTGGGTACCAATTTTGACTTCTTTTCATTGATTGCGTAGCCCAAAGAGGTGAGAAGGTTCTTTACAAAGTCCAAATCCTTTAGAAGTTGCTCTGGAGAGTTTGCTTGAATAAGACAATCATCCAAGTAAGGGTAAATTTGAATGTTTCTTTGCCTGCAAAAGGCAATGACTGGAGATAGACATTTTGTAAAAACTCTAGCAGCAGTAGATAAGCCAAAGGGCAGTGCACAGAAATGGAAGTGCCTGTTCCCCGCAATGAAATGAAGGAACTGCCTGCAGCTTTCTCTTATAGGAATGTGCAAGTAAACTTCTTTTAGGTCCAAAGTCACCAGTCAGGAATTTTTGTCCAGCATTGGCAGCAACTGTTGAAGGGTGAGCATTTTGAATTTGGGAATCACCAGAAAGGTATTTAGAATGGACAAATCCAGAATAGGGTGCCAGGTGCCCCCTTTTTTGGGAAAAAGGAAAAGTCTTGAGTAAAAACCTTGGCCTAGCTGAAGTGCAGGAACTGGCTCCATTGCTCCTAGGTTTAGCAAGGAAGAAACTTGGGTTTCTGCTTCTGCCCTTTGAAGTGGGGGAATATCTGGGTATCCTTGGAGGACCGGGAAGGTGTGAAAGGGGAATCTGTAGCCTTGGGATACTATTTTTAGCATCCATTTGTTGTCTGTGATAGTGTGCCATGCATCTGCAAAAATGGCTAACCTTCCCCCCAAAGGAAACCCTGGGCCCGCAAAGGCAAGCAGGGGAAAGCCAGAGTCATTGAGAATGTTTGCTTTGGGAAATCTGCTTAGAACTCCCAGATTTAGAAGATGAAGCCTGCCAGTGTTTAGCCTTGTGAGGGGTGGAAGTCTGTCCCCTGGAAGACCTGTAGCCCCTGGATCTAGTACGACCCCATTTACTAGGATCGGGAAAAGTCCAACTCTTAGAAGGGTAATGCCTGCTAAAACGAGGAGGCTGAACTTGCAGAAAATCCTTAACCGTTTGCATAGAATTAGCATTATTTATTTGTTTTATTTATTTTACATTTGTTGACTGGGCTAGTCTAACTGGATACATGTCCATTTTTAGTAGAGGCCCGGGGAGAAAAGCTCCAGGAATCATACAGAGTTAGACTAGGTTAAGACAGAGCCATTATAAAAAAACAACAAATTGTTACATAGATGTATTATAAAAACATTGATAGAGGGTAATACAGAAACAATATAAAAAACATCAATTGTTAAGAATGACATTATAAAAACAAATATATATATATATATATATATATATATTTATTTATTTTATTTTTTTTACTGAGTATATTTCTCAGTGTAGATAAAAATAACTAGGGGTTTGTGTACAAAACAAATTATGTAGAAACAGAGAGAGGGAGGAAAAGTATAGGATGTAGGATGAAATGCTAGAGTAGGGGAGAAGTTAGTCAGGGTTGGTGCAGAAGTATAACTAGTGTTGATTAAGAAATAGCCTTAGATTCTTTTTAAAAAGCAAGAGAGAGGTATGAGATGTGAGATTGGGAGGTAGTTGATTCCATACTTTTCCGACAGCGTTAGAAAACCAGGAGTCATCTGCTGAGTTTTTAGTTTTGGTGGTATTAATCAACATTTTGTGTGAGGAGTGCAGATTATTGAGATTTTTATAAGGTATAATAAGACTTGAGAGTATTGGCGTGTTAGAGGGTTGATACAGGGTCTTATGGGCTATTGTAAGTTGGTGGAATTGAAGCTGGTTAAGAAATTCTAGCCAGCCTAGTTGCTTTAGGTTCAGACAGTGATGAGTTCTGAATGGAGAGCCGGTAGCAAATCTAGCAATATTGTGATAAGATGTGGCAAGTTTGTTGAGGTTATTCTTAGAGAGGTTAGTGTATATAGGAGAGGTGTATAGTAGGGCTGAGATTAGGTGCGTTCTAGCTATAGCGGTCCTTGCTAGTGGTGTAAGAAAGGGCTTAATTTTATAGAGGGATCCTAGTTTTCTGTTGACTAATTTTATAGTGGAATGTATGTGAGTGTCAAAGTTGAGGTTGTTGTCAACTGTGATACCTAAGAGTTTAGTGGTTAGGTCAGGAGAGATAAGAGTACCATTATTGGATGTGAGGGTAAAATGTAAAGAGTTGGTGTGAAGAGTAGCAGTTTAGTTTTTTGGGGGTTTAGGAGGATGCAGCGGTTTGAGAACCAATGCTCAACAATATTGAAAGCTTTTTGGGTAAGAGACTGGAGTTCGGCTTGGGAGGTGGCTGAGCAGATTATTGTAGAGTCATCTGCATATTGGATGCAGGTGGAGTGTGGAATAGCTAGATGAAGGTCATTGATATAGATGGAAAACAGGAGTGGACCTAATATGGAGCCCTGTGGTACACCTAGGGAGATAGGAAGATGATTAGATAGTTTATTTTGCCACAGTACAGCTTGATGTCGGTTTTCAAGGTAAGATGTGAACCAACTCATGGATAGAGTGTTGAGTGAAAGAGATTTCAGTATGTGTAGAAGAAGTTGGTGATTAACCATGTCAAAAGCTTTAGATAAATCCACAAAAACTGCAGAGGAAAGAAAATTTGTATTGCATTTTTTGTTGATACAGTTTGTGAAGGATAGCAGGGCAGTGGTGGTACTGTGGAAAGGTCTGAATCCATGCTGACAGTTGGCTAATAGGTTGTGATGGAGAAGGTGGTTAAGAAGTTGTTTGTGAATGCATTTTTCCATTATCTTTGCAAGGGGGGATAGTAGAGCTATAGGGCGAAAGTTAGAGAAGTCATTGGAGTTACCTCCTTTATGTAGTGGAATGATGTGAGAAATTTTCCAGATAGATGGGATATAGTTCTATTTATGAGAATAGAGATGGGGTAAGCAATGGCATTGGCCCCTTTTTGCAGAAATTCTGCTGGGAGTTTGTCGGCTGAAGGGGTGGTTGGTTTTAGTTTATGTAGAAGGGAGCAGATAAAGGATGTGGACACTGGTTGTAAATGAAATGCAGGGGGTGGATAGCTAGTGGGAGTGGGCAGGTTAGCGATATTGGGAGATAGATGACTTGCAAGGGTTTGGATAGTGTCAGTAAAGAAAGAATTAAAGGCATTGGCTGTTTGTATTGGATTTTCAAGGTTCGAGCCTAGTGGGTTGGGGGTGATAGATTGTCCTGGGTTAAGCAGTTTGTTAATGTTAGTCCAAAATTTTGTGGATACTTGAGGAAGGATTGTTGTAACTGGTGTTAATAGTTATTTTTGTCTAGTAAAATGGCTTTTTTTGTATTGTTTCTGAGTTGTCTGAAGGTTTGGTGATCTACATGATTCTTAGTAGTACGCCAATTTGCCCAGGATTTGTTTCTTTGATGGATTAATTGCCTGGTTTTATTAGAGAACCAAGGGGCATGTTTAGTTTTATTTCTAGTAGATCATAATGGGGCGTGATGGTCCAGGATTTTTAAGAATGTAGAGTTAAAGTATTCAACTATTTTATTTATAGGGACAGATTTCAGTAGAGTCCAATTACATTGCTTTAGTTCTGTTTGGAATAGCTTGGAATTAAAGTGCTTTTTGGTACGTACAGTTCTAAAAGTATTAGGGAGAGTTAGGTTGGTTTTATGTCTGATAATGTATATTAGCGAATGGTCACTTAGGTCATCTGGAAGAGTTCCTGTGGTATAAGTTTGGTGAGGATTATTGGTGAGTATCCAATCCAAGGTACTGTCTTTATTGTTGAGTTTATTAGTTCTAGTATGGGAGTTTATAGTGTGAAAGAAGCCATAAAGGTTTATATGGGAAGTGGGGTTTGTACCGCTACATGAAGTCCAATCTATATTGAAGTCTCCTAAGACTATGGTTTCTTGTGGGTGATTATGGAAAAGCCAATTGAGTATGTATTCAAGTAAGCTAATATTGTTTCCTGCAGGAAGATAAGCACAGATGATATTTATAGCTTTATGTGGGTTAAGCTGGAGTTTGGAGATGATTATTTCGGCATTATTAATTAGAGGTTTGTTAAGATTTACAGTGCTAACTTGTAATTCAGATTTGTAGAGAATTGCTACCCCTTCACCTTTTTTAGTTATGCGGTCTAGTCGAGTTATGTTATAACCTGGGGGGGGGGTGATTTCATTGTCTTTTATTATAGGTTTTAGCAGTGGCGGCTGGTAACTTCAAATCAAAGGGGGGCTGCAGGAGACACCTGAATGGGTGGGGTCAATGGGAAGGGGTGCGGCCAACTAGAAAGGGGAGGAGCTATGCTCAAAACAACAAAAACTAACTAAATGCACTACCGTGGGTGCCAAACTGTCATTATGAGAGTCCAATCAAGACAAAATGAAGTGTAGAAGAATAAAAATATTTCAATGCATTGGCTGCATGACAGCTTACTTAATATCTAGATGGAAACAAAACGGTTGTGAGGCATGAAAAAATAAATTACTTTTTTAAATACATTAATGGAATGCCAGTCAAAATCAAGTATAAGGAAAACAAGCAGCACTCAACTCAAACCACTTCTTGCACTGCAGTTCTAATTATAATTTATATTCAGCTTTATTAAAGTACCAAATAACATGCTGAAAGTAGAAATCTCTGATGCCCCCACTTGTAAAAATGTTCCTTATCCAAAAAAAGACCTGCTGCCTGACAACTATCTACTTGTTTCATAGGGAAAACATGATCAAAGTAAAAAATGAAAAGCAAACAAGAAATAAGCTCAAGATACATTGCTTAAAAGGATTACTGTACAGGTTATGGACCACACAATTGGCATTCTGTTTAATTTATGGGTAAAGCCTGCAGAGATGACTGGAAGTCTCCAAGTGTAATGAGCTTCTTAAAATAATGTAATCCTGTCCTTTATTACAAATACTGTCATATGCATTTCAATACCCAAGGCTTATACATTATCTAGTTAATTATTCTCTACATGGCAACAACAGAAAGGCTTTCAATGTTGGCAATTCTTTAACAGTATGCTTATTAAAGTTTACTTGCATCTTACAATCTCAGCCAAGCTTACCTGATGTTCATTAAAGTATTGCTACTTAAACGCAGAGCAACAGGCACTTTGAGTAATAAGCATAAATCAACAGTACAAAAAATATGACAGAAACCAGACCATTCTGCAAAAATCAAGGACAGATGAAAAGCCACTCTAGTACTTGTGTCTACCTTGGATGGGGGAATACCCTGCACATTTACACTGTATAACTACTCCTTGCCTTGCTTCGACACATCCAGAGTCACTACATGGGGGAGTGGGGTGCAACAAGTATGTCACAATTTGAAATGTCTCTGGCTGACTGTGATGACCCTGACACAGTTGTCATACCTCTCAACCTCAGAGCAAGAAATCTGGACAAAGCCATACAAAGAAGTGGGACAAAGGCCCAAAAACAAGGACAATTTTTAAAATATTGCTCTCATAAACTTAGAAAGATAATAGAATAGGTCTTGCATTAGTATGAATTTTCTGAATGGTATGAAATCTGAAACGCAAATGTCTGTCATTATTTTCTAACTTCAGTCTTTAATGATTTGTCACTAATTTGCCAAAAAAACACACTTTTATGAAAAATGGACCAAAAATGTGATGTAAAAATATAAAATAGCCACACAATACAGCTGGGAACCTGTCAAAGAAGGGACACTTCAATATTAGTACTGCTAACTTGAGCAGCTGACAAAATAAAAGAATCTACATGCATTTCTGAAATAAAAGTAATCTATAACTATGATTACAGTTATTTCTTAATTGTAAACCCTCCATGTTTTCTTCCAAAATTGCTATTTTGCGGAGGGATTATTAGGGGAAGAGCAACATTTTGAGCCAAAATCAGAGACAGTTGAGAGGTTTGGCTATGCCTAATTCTATAAAGCAATTTATTTGCATGTACCTCTCAACCTGTTAATGCAATAAATCTGGACAAGGCCAAATATATTGGGGAACATATAAACAGTACTAAAAATTACTCTTGTATAAACTGAGACAGTTGATAGAACAACAAGTCTTACTTTAGCATGCATTGGTTATGAAGTCTGAAACTCAGTGTGTCATTATTTAGTGACTTAATTCCTAAATGATTTGCCAGAAAACCACAAATTTTATGAGGAACAAACCAAAAATAAGAAGCAAAAATCTATTCATTCTTTGAAAATCTGGACAGTTGGGAGGTATAGTTCAACTGGGGCTGTCTAAGTTTGCCGCCCTTCCCCCTCACAAAATCATGGTCGAATGGAGCCTCCTCCTGCAGCAATTCCAATGATCAATTACTTGGCTATTTCACTCCATTTACCATAAACACTAATGTGCATACTGATTTACTTCTATGATGATTTGGACTTCATTTGAAAGTTTTATTTTGCATTTTACAGCACAAACACTAAGACATCTGCTAAACAAACTTAACATTAAAACTTCTCTGCCCTTGAAACTCATGTTCATTGAAACCCACATTCAAAGAAAATACATTTTACCAGTGGCAGATAAAGATTAATTCTGGGCTGTTTTCAAATCATAGGCCCCTTGCATATGAAACATACATGTGCTCTTTGATACACCTTCCTATTGTTTTGAACATTTTTCTAGTAAACAATGAAACAAAATGCATGCACCAATAATGACAAAACTGCCCAATTCGGAACATTTCCATTATAAAAGTCTACTCAAACTTCTACAGTCCACCATTATCAGTAAATATGCACAATTCTACAGTCCACGATTATCAGTAAATATGCACAATCTCTGAAGAAGTAAAAAAAGTAATCTAAATAATTCCACATTAAATAAATCTGTAACTAATGAAGAGGTTGCTGCTAGCAAAAACCTTTATATTTCATGGTTTCATTGAAAAATAAAGTGTCTGATGCCCCTGAGGAATAAATTGCCTATATTACATTACAAATGATAAGCTAGTAATATTGGAAATGGATGGCAAACAGATAACAGGCTCATAGTTAGTATCTTAACTTTTTCAGTACAGCAGCATTCACCCCTTGTGGGAGTAGAACCAACAACCTTTTGCATCAAAAGCAAGTACACAACCTGTTGTGCTATTAACATTGCAAGCTGACTTTCCATAAGCAGCACTAAACTTCTCTTCCCCTGAAGCTCTCAGCTCCTTGTAAAATCTACTCAATACTCAACTGCATCTCAACTTCGCAGCACAAGAAATCTGGAAAAAGCCAAATTTATTGGTGGGGGGGGGGGGGGGCTCAAAAGGCCAAAAACCAGAGACACATTAAACATTGCTTGTATAATCTTGGAAAGTTGTCGGAAATGCTGTGTTACCACCATACATTTTACTGCCAAGGTCCCTGTGCAAAACAGTCATAGCAACATACCACTACGCCATATCAGCTGCTTTGTGAAAGGCAGGAAGACTGAAACTTAAATGGCTATCATTTAATGAACTCAGTTCTCACCATAGCTGTCAACCTCTTAGCACAAAACACCTGGACAAACCCAGTAATGAGGGAATACAGCCCTCAGACATATTCAGTGAATTCAGTTCTTGCCATAGTTGTCAACCTTAGCACAAAAAACCTGGACAAAGCCAATAATGGGGTTATACAGTCCCAAAAATAAGGACAAATTTCAAATATTCATCTTATAAACTTAGAAAATTGCTAGAATAAAAGGTTGTGTTACTATGTATTTTCTGAAGAATATGAAGTCTGAAATTCAAATGCCTGTCAATTTTATTTAGCATTTGTTAATCAGGACAATCTGACTTGGAACAAAAAAACTATTTTCAGCAGAGGCCCAGGAAGAAATAATGCAGCACTGTCTTTATAACATGGGAGGACACAAAAGCAAACCCACACAAACACAGGGAGAATTTCAGACCCCACACAGAAGGCACCCCAGACAAGAATCAAACCAGAGAACCTGCAGCCGTAAAGCAACAATACTACCACTGTACCATCAAATATCAAGCATTGCAACATTTAGAAACCACACATGCACACACACACCCTACCCGGTACTCCAGTGACCGAACAAACACCTATCCAGCAAGCCCACAATCCAAACACCTACCTGCTGCTTTTGTCTTGAAGCCCCCGCAGTCACACAATGACAGTCCCGCAAGAGCAGCTCAGTTCTCCTCATTGGCTCTGACTGCGGCTGAAGCAGTCCGGAGTTCCTCTATTCTGTGCTGTTGTCACTGCACAGAGTTCTGGTATCTCACAGCAATGATTGCTGGGTACCTCTTTATCCATATCCAGACTGCTGATAAAGGCAGTCTGAGTTCAAATTAATTTTTTGTTTTGCAGATTTTTTTTCTGTTTTTCTAGGTGGGAGGGCTGCAGTCCGGCAGTCCGATAGGATGAGCTGCCCCTGGGTTTTAGCCATGTTTCAGATAAACAAAGGATGTCAAATTGGTGGACATCAAGGAGGGCATGGACTTGGGTGATTTTATTACAGATGCTACTTATATTAAGATGTGCAATGGAGAGTGAATTGGAAGGTTTTGTAGGTGGTAGGGCACTAGTTTTATCTTGGTGGCAGTTTGCAGCGGTAGGGGTAAAAATTGGGCCGGGGTTAGGATGAATGTCTCTGTCTATTAAGGAGTGGAGGAGAATATAGTAATTTATTTGGTGAGGCTTACAATAGGGGGTGAATGTTTTTTTAGTTTTTTGGTTGTTGAATTTAATGTGTACTAGTCTGTGAAATTTGGCTAGTAGGTATCTAGGTTTGCAGATAGAATATAAAATGTTTGGAGAGAATGTTTGTATTGGTGTTGAAGTAAGTTTGGAAGGGAAGGGAATGCTAGAGAAAAGAGGCTTTTCATAGGCGGTTAAGAGATAGGTAGTAGTTAGAGCAGTTGTGAGTGCAATCAATATTAATAGTTGTAGTTGGTATGGGATGATTAATTTAGACATGCTATTGGTTGGTGAGTTGGGAATTAAAGGTGAGGTAAGTTGTATATATAGATTAGGAGGAGTATCACTAGGTATTGTATATTGGAAGGGGGGAGGTAAAGGTGGGGGAGTTATGTGTGGAGGGGTAGGGTGTGGTAATGATGTGATTTGTGTGATAGGGTGTGGAGTAATAGGGGTGTGACCTAGTGGGAATAAATGTAGGAACACTTGGGGCGGGTGGGAATTGGGGGCAGGGTAGGGGAGCGGAGTGAGCCCAAAGGGTGAACTTAGCGGGTAGAGACAGGAGAGTAGACTATCAAAGATGACAATCTGTGAAGTGGGAGAGTTCTACAGGTAAGTCTAAAAGGGAGAGAATATACAGGTAAGTTTTGAGGCTAGCAAGGAGGAGGATTAGGATATCAGAAGTAGTAGAATGGGATGAAAGATACCTTAGGACAAGGGTGAGAGAGTGAAACAGAAAGTACAAGAAAAGTAGAGGCAGAAAAAGTATGGCGTAGGGTTTATAGTAAGGAACAGTTGTGGAAAAGAATATATAGAGGCTAATGATAAAGTGCCACCTAGTGGCCAGTACTTTATAGTGGCTAAATGTCCGTCTACAGGGGGTAGCAGGCTACAAGAGGGGAGAGGATAGGCTAGTTGTTAGAAGAGGGAAGCTAGCTGGATGTAAGGGTTAGATAAGGATGAGATAATTGGGGGGGATTGTTGGCTGTTGGCAACCTAAGTAGAAAGCTTGCCACACCAGGGACAGATTTAAACAATAGTAATGAACAATGTTCTAGTAGCTGTTACAATACATACTTTCACTGTGTTTTGGTAAAGGATGGTCTCGCAAGGAGGCTGGTAGGTGAAATCCTAGTTTAGCCTTTGTTTTAGTTAGTTTCAGAGTCATCCAGTTGGGTAGATTCTGGTACTATTGTACAGGGTGTACTAGTTCGCAGGTTTCACTGTATTTTGGTAAAGGATGGTCTCGCAATGAGGCTGGTAGGTGAAATCCTAGTTTAGCCTTTGTTTTAGTTAGAGTCATCCAGTTGGGTAGATTCTGGTACTATTGTACAGGGTGTACTGGTACACAGGTTTCACTGTGTTTTGGTAAAGGATGGTCTTGCAAGGAGGCTGGTAGGTGAAATCCTAGTTTAGCCTTTGTTTTAGTTCATTTCGGAGTCGTCCAGTTGGGTAGATTCTGGTACTATTGTACAGGGTGTACTGGTTCACAGGTTTCACTGTGTTTTGGTAAAGGATGGTCTCGCAAGGAGGCTGGAAGGTGAAATCCTAGTTTAGCCTTTGTTTTAGTTAGTTTCAGAGTCGTCCAGTTGGGTAGATTCTGGTACTATTGCACAGGGTGTACTGGTTCACAGGGTTCAAGCGTCCGAGCAGGGTGCACAGCAGCCAGGTGCAGTGAGGGAGAACAGTGAGGGAGCTTCTTCAACATCTCTTCTGCTTTCCTTCCAAAAAGGTTGTCCTTATGCAAAGGCACGTCCAGTAATTTAGACTTTACAGGTTCAGAAAGTGGCTGTTCCCTGAGCCAAGCATGTCTTCTGATAACAGAACCAGTGGCCGCTGCTCTGCAAGAAGCCTCTAAAGTGTCAAACCCACAACGTACAGAATGTTTAGTAACCAGAGTGGCAGAATTCAATAAGTCTTGCATGTCCTTATTCTCCATCAGGGAAGGAACACCAGCAATTTTAGCCTTGATAGCCTCCAAAGTATGCGGCTGATACTTAAAGATATGAAAAAGACAATTAACAGACATAATAGCCAGGGTGGAAGAAGTATAAACCTTTTTACTCCACCTATCTAAGGCCCTAGATTCCCTGTCAGAAGGAACAGGATTTTTAGCAACCATGGCTTTAACACCCTTAGGGCCCTGAGAAATAATTTCTGGATCAGCAGTAGGATTCTTGAAAAGGAACTAATGAGAATCAGGAACTCTATAATACCTGTCAGGCTTTCTGGAAGCAGGAGGAACAGAATAGAGTCAAAGAATTCTCCATGAAAACATCATCAAAACCTTCCAAAACTGGAGGAATAGCCAAAGGCTTATGCTGCGGCAAATCCAAGAACTCCCTAATCCGCTTCTTAGACTGAGGGAAATCCTGACTTTCCCATCTAAAATGCTCCCTGAGGGTATTCAGAGTATCCCCAAAAGAGACATCTTCTGGGGGGACAGAAGGGATGGAGTCTTCAGCATCAGAGTCCTCAAAACCAGAAAAAAGCTGAGAATGTCCTTCATCAGCAGAGTAGCTAGAAACTTCTGAGTCTGAGGCAGACAAAACATCTGGGGACAATTCCCTAGCCCTCTTAGGAGGAGGATGAGAGACCCTGATAAGAGTTACAAGATCACTAGCCATCTTAACCTATCTGAGCCTGAGGTAATTGAGGGGAGGCCGACGCCTGTTTAGTAGTAGATTTTCTGTAGAGAGGCTTACTAGAAAGCCAGAGGGACTCGGGAGGCCTAGCCACCACAAAAATGTGGACCAAGGTCTTCGGTCTGGATCTGGTCTCTGGGTGGATAAAAAGAGGTCTCAGAAGCTGGCGCCTGCCTAGCGGCTCCACAGCCATCCGAGGCAGCGACTGGCAGAGGGTCAGAAGGCAAGGTAAAAGCCTGAGAAATGGAGGACTCAGGAAAGGCCTCCGAAGACTCCTGCTGCTGAACATCAGCGGACTGCAGGGGCAAGGAAAGCGCCTCACTGGCTGCCGCTGGACCGACAACCAACTTAACAGGGATGTCATCAGTTAATCAGTCCTCGTATACCAATAGTGAGGGTACATCCTTGGTTGATTCACCTATAAAGAAAAAAAACAACATCAATGTCCCTTTAGAAGGGGTAGTAAATACAGAGGGGGCGGAAACATACCAATCGCAATAGGGACAGAATCCATGGAAGGATTGATTCAAACCTTACTGAAATAACAAAAACTAACCGTAATGTTTTAAATCTATCCAATACTATACTAACTGATGACCAACAGAAATTACTCAATAAAGGATTGGGATTTGTACCCAGTTTCCTTTCTGATCAATATAAAATTGCACAAGATGTTTTGGAATTCTGTCGTTGTCTTAACCTAAAAATATTTTTTTCAGATCAGAATACAGCAAATTCTCAAAGATCTGCTGAATTTAGATTTCATAAATCATCTTTTCAACCACCCATGAATAAAAACGTAGCTATTTTTCAACAAGCTGTATTAAGGGACCTACATTTTCCACATTTTGAATCTCATACTTTACAGGATAATGTTAATATGTCTGAGAAAAAAGCTTTAACTGAACTTAAAGATAATCACAATATTGCCATACTCCCAGCGGACAAGGGAGGGGCAGTGGTTATTTTGAATATGGATTATTATATCCAGGAAGGGCTCAGACAATTATCAGATTCTGGATGCTATATGTATATGGGAATTGATCCCACACCAAAATTTAAAAAAGAGATTGATGCATTTCTTGATTCAGCAGTGGAAGAGGGCATTATAACACTTAACACAGCTCAACATCTCAGGGTAAGTGATCCCTCCAAACAAATTTTGTATTTACTCCCCAATATACACAAATCTATTACCAACCCTCCAGGTAGGCCCATAGTATCGGGAAATGGCTCACTCACTGAACCACTTTCAGTGTTCCTAACCGAACAGCTCAAACCATTACTCAAACAAGTTAGGGCTAGGATACAGGATACCACGCAATTTTTACGAATTAAACAGGATACACAACTGGAACCTCACTGGTAAATGTGTACTCTTGATGTTAAGTCCCTATACATGAGTATACCACACTGGGCTGGGCTGCAGGCTCTGCAATATTGGTTGGAGAAGGCTGAACTGTACCCACCAGGTTTTAATACACTCATTATCTGCATGTCCGAGCATGTGCTTAGTAAAAATGTCTTATACTTCCAAGGAGAGTGCTACTGGCAACTACGGGGGACGGCCATGGGGGCATCTTTTGCCCCCATATATGCTGATCTTTTTATGGCCTACATTGAGGAATGCCTTACTTACAATCCAATGCACAATATCTATATGGTTGAGATTGACATCTGGAGGAGATATCTGGACAATTGTTGGATGGTGTGGTGTGCTGATTCATCATATCTATATGAGCTTGTGGAATATCTTAACAGAAACATCTGGGGAATTGTGTTTTCTGTTACTTTTCATCTTGACACCATTAATTTTCTGGATGTTACTGTTTATAGAAATGATGATCATACTTTGAATACTAAAATTACCCTAAATATCCGCAATATAATACATTACTTCATGCTTCTAGCATGCATCCGGGCCACACCATCCGCAATATCCCCAAATCTCAATTTCTCAGAATCAAACGTATTAGCTCCTCGACTATTGATTATGAGGATGCTAAAATTGATCTGGAAAATAGATTTTTGGAGAGGGGGTATCGTACTATCGATATTGTATCTGCCAGTACATGCTCGGACAGGCAGAATAATAATACATTGCTTGAGTATAGGGACCGTTCATCGAATCCACAAGATACCACTCTTAGGTCCGTTAATACATTTGCTAGGAACCATCAGGTGGTCAGAAATTTTTGAATGACAATTGGAATATTCTGATGGCTAATGATTTTCTTCGTGATACTTTAGGAACAAAATGCCAGCTGTCATATAGGAGGGGCAGAACTTTGGGATCCCTGTTCTCCCACTATAAACAGAGGGAAA
The DNA here is from genome assembly GCF_019279795.1 of Protopterus annectens. Lineage (NCBI taxonomy): Eukaryota > Metazoa > Chordata > Ceratodontiformes > Protopteridae > Protopterus > Protopterus annectens. The sequence goes on from NC_056739.1 coordinate 449,273,829, forward strand.
GTGGAGGGGCCAAATATAAACAACTGACAATAGCAGGGGATGAACTTCTGGGAACTTTCCCTTGTGGTCATTGCTCTTCGTGTAACCAGGTGAACAAGTTGAAGCAATTTACCAGTTCTAACACTAGTAAAGTTTATAATCTTAGGATATCTGCCAATTGTTCAAGTAGCTGGGTTATATATTTGGCCACATGCCAGTGTTCTGCCTTCTATGTGGGAAAAACTTCACGATCACTTAGAATAAGAATAGGGGAACATCGGAGTGACATTCGGAATAAGAAACCTACGAATGCTCTTTATCAACACACTATTAAACACCCCACAGCAAAGTTTATGTTTACTGTTATTGACAGAATTACTGGCAAAAGGAATAATCAACAGGGATGGCAAAACATACTGAGCCATAAACAAAAATACTGGCTTATCCATCTTGGAGCCTTGTTTCCACCTGGTCTAAATGACCATTTATGATAAGTATATTGTTTATATACACATTTATTTATGTATAACTTGGCTCATATGGATGTCTTTTTAATGTATTATTTATGCTAACATATTTTGTTGGCTAGCCAGTATGTTTTATTATTTGGTCAGTCTTAGTGTTTTATATGTTAGTATCATGCGTATGCAATTTATTAGTTTATTTCTGATGCAGTTGACTAACATAAGTTTACAACCACAAACCTACTATCAAATATTAAATACATTATTTCTTTATATTTATATGGATAGTATTTTCAAATAACATCCATATATATATATATATATATATATATATCAATATTTATTGGATGTTAAGGTGGTTTTAATTACCACGAATATGCTGTTCTTTATACGCATTATTTCAACAGTACATTTAAATAAGGGTATGGACCATACCATTGATTGCTATTGGCTGGTGTATCATATAAATATTTAGGAGGTCTTGTGTTTATTGACATGACTATTTTTCACTGAAGAAGGCATTTGCCGAAACCGGTCTGAATTTGGATTTATTTTGGGATATTTTTATGTCCTTGAAGATTACTACAATAAAGTATTGGACTATTTATGCTGGCCTCTAGTGTTTTATCAGTTAATTTAAAACACTAGGCCTGCCTCAGTCCTTATCCTTGCGCTTCTTAGGCACATCCGAAGTCGGGAGACCAGAAGACGCCATATCAACCAACTCAGGCCAAACTCCGAAGTGCTTATACAAAATCCTAGCTCTACGGTGTATGGTACGTGGGTTAAAAGAAGCACAGAGATTACAATTTGGGATGTTGTGCTCAAGGCCCAAACATGTAATACAGTAAGAATGAAAATCGCGATGCGGAATCTGTTTTCCACAGGCAAGACAGTTATTAATTTTCTCTGACATTCGTTAAAGCAAGAAAAAAGGGTCCTCAACGGGGTACTTATCTGAGGACGTCTTCAACTTTAGAAGTCGGAATACAAAATGGAGGTAATCAGCTGACTGGCACTCGTGTGAATAGCTTCTGCTTCAGGCTATGTGGCAAGAAAGACTAAGGAAATGACATTGGCTGCCTGCCTTTATACCTGACGTCCTGGTGTCAGGCTTATTCCAGAGGCAGCTGACGTCATATACCAAGGGCTTTGATATTCTGGCCGACAGTGGGCTACCAGGAGCCGGATAATCTATTTGTAAGGACTGCAACAGTGAAACATGATGAACATCATGTTTTTATACATTGTAAAAATTATTTTTTTATTCATTGTAAAAATGTTTTTTTTTTGTTTTTTTTTATCACCGGTAGGAGTTTTCTTAAAGATGTATATTATTGCAGTGTACTGGATTCTAAAAGGTAGTGGTGCACTTCCTGTTTTTTCCCCTTTCTTCCATTGTAGCAAGTTTTGTTGGGTCTATATTAGAACATCAAAGTCTTGAAACATTGAATGTTCTAATATCGACTCCTATTCAGCGAATGCTGAAAATAGCGAAGCTGCAGAACACCAAATTTTTTCCTAGGGAAAGAATTCGGTTGACAGTTTCTGTCGTTTCGCTATTTTCAGTACTGTGGTGGAAAGTTACTGGTCAGGTTTAGGTAAGTGTGCGATTGTGTGGACGTGAGGGTTAGGGCGCAGGTCAGGTAAGTGTGCGATTGTTACGGACATCAGAGTTAGGGCGGGGTAGGTGAATTACAGCTAGGGCGCGGGTGAGGTGAGTGTGCAATAGTGATGGACCTTAGAGCTAGGGTTAAGGTACGTGAATAGATAGTAGTGTATGTACAGTTTAGTGTAGGGTTTTACGTGTTATGTGTGTGGATTGCTGTTTGTTTGGTGTGCTTGTGTTGTGTGTATGTGTTTCAGAACAGCAAATCTTTTCCTTGGAAAAAAACTCGCTGTTCTGCATGTTCAATATTTTCAGCGTTCGCTGAATAAGGGTCGATATTAGAACATTCGAAGTTTTAAGACTTTGGTGTTCTAATACAGACCTGTTTTGTTGGTTCAGCTAAGTTGTGTTTAGGTAAGTTGAGTTTTAGATGAAATGACATACACTCCAAATATCATGTTTTAACTGATGTAGCTAGAGTTTTTCTCCTAAGGCCCTCTGCTGAAAATGGGTTATGTGCAGACAGAATTTCTGGTAAACAAATGCAAATAATAAATGAATCTTGCACTGATATTGTTGGTTGTAAATGATTAATAAAAACATGGTAGAGCCAGCAAACAGTGGACCAAAATCCATTTATTGAGGGAATAAGGAAAAAAAATACCGGTTTCGGCAGTTAGGCCTTACTCAGTGTTTGTAACTGTTATAAAATCCACAACTATATATATATATATATATATATATATATATATATATATATATATATATATATATATATATATATATCTATATATAAAATATAGAGAGAGGGAGAGGTCCAGTGCCACCTGCAGTCCAAAAGCAGAATTGCATACATTTAAACATTCATTTTTATACATATTCATTTAAACCAGGGGAAAAAGGTGCACCTAATTTAATAACCCATTTCTTTTCCATTTTGTTTAATATTGCATGCCAACCAGATTTATTACCTGTATTCCGTTGTATAATGTCAATCACGGTAAATCTGAACTTGGCATTTGGGTGTTTAATTGTATGTTTGCACAGTGCATTCGTAAGTTTACAAGTCCTAATGTCACTAAGATGTTCCGAAATCCTAAATTTGACACAGTGGGAAGTTTGTCCTACATAAAAAGCTAAACAATTGCATGATGCCAAATAAATCACCCAGTCTGATTGACAATTTGCAAAGAATCTAATAGAAAAAAACTTCACCAGTGTTCCTACTAGTAAATTCCTTTGTTTTACTCATATTTTTGCAATGTGCACAATGGCCACATGGGAAGCATCCCAATAGAGGCCCCCTTGTAAGGTTATTTGTTTAGATAAGTTCTCATTCTTGTTGATATGCTTATAGTTGTTGAAAAAGGAACCCATATTCCAACCCCGTCTATATGAGAAGTGACATCTGTCATCCAATATTGCCCTAAGTTTATCTGCTAACAATATATTCCAATGTCTCCGCACACAGTTGATAAGAGTGTCTGCATTTCTCCCATATGTAGTAACCAATCTAATTTGTGAGTTTGATTTCTGTTTATGCTCCTTGTATTGTAGTAGATTCTCCCTGTTTGTGTTAGTACCATACCGTCTGCCTTGAACGATATCACCTTATTTTTATCCCTGGTTAAAAAACCTTGTGGATAAATCTGACTCATAGGTGGTAAATGTGCTTTCCTCTGAACAAATCCTCCTCAGGCGAAGAAATTGCGATTTTGGAATGTTTCTGCAAATATGGGGGGGGGGTGAAAGCTGGAGGCATGGAGTAAGGAGTTGTATTGGGGATATTTACGATAAATTTCTGTTGTTAATGAATGATCTACATTTCTTGTTACTAAGACATCTAAAAAGGTAATCTGATTAGTGTCATAAGCTATCGTAAATTCAATACCCCATTTGTTTTCATTCAAATAAGTCACAAACTCCTTAAGGTATACAATGTCAGATTTCCATACCATCCAGCAATCATCCAAATATCTCCTCCATATATCAATTTCATCAATGTAGATGCTGTGAGCTCTGTCATAAATAATTTGGTCTTTGATGTAGGCCATAAAAAGGTCTGCATATATAGGAGCAAATGAGGCCCCCATGGCCATGCCTTTGGTCTGTAAATAACATTCATTGCCATAGAATATCACATTTTTGCTTAACACATGTTCCGTCATGCATAGTAACAGTGTATTGAAACCTGGGGGGGGGGTATAATTCTGACCTTGTTAACCAATATTCCAAAGCATCTAGGCCAGCCCAATGGGAGATGTTGGTATATAATGCAGAAACATCCAAAGTACACAAATACCACCCTTCCTCAAGCTGCATATCTGTTATTATCTGGAGGAATTCAGTCGTATCTTGTATTCTTGCTCTAACACATTGGAGCAAGGGCTTGAGATGTAATGTGAGAAATTGAGATAATGGTTCAGTGATACAGCCTCTGCCCGAGACTATCAGTCGACCAGGTGGATGGTTTGGGTCCTTATGGATCTGAGGGAGAAAGTAAATGTATTGGTTACAGGGATCTGTAACTGTAAGATGATGTTGAATATCTTGTGTTATAATGCGTTCCTCCCTAGCTAGTTGTAAGAATTCGTCTATTTTCCTTTTGAATCCTAGTGTAGTGTCAATCACCATATGTGTATAGTATCTACTATCTGATAATTGTCGCATCGCTTCAGAATTATATGCTGACCAATCCTGTACTACAATGGCACCCCCCTTGTCTGCTGTTAGTATTACTAGTTTCTTGTTGTTAGCCATTTCCATAATAGTGTCCATCTCCTTTCTGGACACATTATTCTGTTTGACGTGGGAATCCTTGAAATTGAAGTGTAAATCTTTGAGAGTGGAGTTATAGAACATGGATACAATCGGATGCATGGGTGGCATAAATGTTGATTTATGATATCTGAATCTGGTATCATTATCTAAATTGCCTTTTGTCTGAAAAAACAGTTTCAGGTTAAGTAATCTGCAAAACTCAAAGATATCATTAGCAAATGAATCTTCAGAAATAAAAAAACTAGGAATAAAATTAAGTCCTTTATTAAGAATTTGAATTTGTGTTGTGGACAGTGTTGTAGATGAAATGTTTAACACATTATTTATTTCTGAACAGTTAGTGTTTTCTCCCACCCCATTTGTACCTTTTGCTAAAGGGTCCAAAGAGTTTCTCCTTTTAGAAGCTGGCAAGTCAGCAGAATGTTGTATACTGGACTCTAAAGTGGTGGAGGAATCCTCCCCTGATAAGTCACAACTTGAATTATTCGATTTTTTCGGCCGAAACCGGTATGTTTTTTTCCTTCTTCCCTCAATACACAGATTTTGGTCCACTGTTTGCTGGCTCTACCATGTTTTTGTAATTCTTTGATGCTTTTGAGCCGTGCAGTAGCCGTACATGCAGAGGTCTGACTGTACTTATCTTGTAAATGATTAATCTCATCATGAAGGATAACAGTGCTTTTAAGTCCAGGACAACTGAGTAGTTCAACAAGATCAATTTCCAGAGAGCAGTAATTTCCAGAAAAGGGAAATCAGCAACTGGCCTTTCTACCCAAATTACACCCATCTTTATTTTATTATAGGTTGACAGTCCAAGCACCTGGCCCTTTTTTCCCAAGCCATACCCATCTTTATTTTATTACATTTTATCGACAGTCCAGCAAGCTGACCAAAACAGTGACTCCTTCAGTGATTCTTTGAAGAAACCTGCTTTGGAGGATGGATTCTGCTTTAGCCATTGTTAGTAACTTCAAATTATGAATGAACTACCTCTTCCTGACATTTACTTCCTACCATGACACATAAGAGTTTTAGTACAAAACTTCTACTGATATTTGGAGAATATGGGATTAATAAACTAAATTTGGCCAAATCAACTTCTCTCCTCCCCCACAGAATGCATGGAAGGGTCTCTGTGTGTCAATTTTGCTGCCATTAAAAATTTCAGAATAGAATCCTTTTAAGAGAATAAAACATTTGATTTCATTTTCCAAACATCTAATAGAATACTGGTAGCAAAGCTGCTTAATAAACTTTTAACAGATAGAACTTAATCTGGTGGGAGTTCTTGGATGACTTTTTTTGTAGCAGCTTTTGGATTTCTGTGGCTGCTAAGTCCCTCTGATTGGGTGGAACATCAGGAATCCTTGATAGAGATCTTGGATAAAGAATGAAGGAGATAGAATAACCTCTGGTAATAACTCTATGCACCCAAGCTTCTGTGGTTATTTATCACCAGGCTCTTGAATGCAGAGAAAATCTTCCCACAACCACTTCCAGAGGTAAGCAGTTGGGCCCCTTTTCAGGATTGCTGGTAGGGCTGGCCATAGAAAGAATCTCTGGAACCGTAATTATGTGGGAAACCTCTGCTTCGGGCTTGGGTTCTTCCATTACAGCTCCCCCTCTGCCCCGAGGGGAGCTTCCACCATGTGTGTCCTGGAAAGGCCCTTGGGACTTTCTGAACCACATCTTTTCACTACTCTGATTCTTAGAGTAGGATCATTGAGGAGTAGAAAAATGTATGTCCTCTGCAGACAGGGTCTTCCCATCCTACTCAAACCTGAACAGTGATTCTTTGACTTTGGGGCCGAACAAAGATCATCTGTGAAAAGGAGCACTGATGAAGGAAGACTTGAATGGCTTTGCAAACTCACACAAGTGCATCCAGGTGTGTTGTCTAATAGTAACGTCTGAATTGGCTGAGCTGGTCGTCCCTTCAGCTGCATGTGCAGTGAGCCTCATGGATGAGTTGGAAATAGACTTCAGGGTAGCTAACTGGGAGGCCACGTTTTCTTGCACCCTGTCAGATACAGCTCCTCCTAGTGTGTCTGATAGATCCTTGATCAGATCCCTCTGGAGCCTAGTGAAATGTGCCATAAAATTTAAGGACCATACGGCAAAGGTCGATGATGCATAAACCCACTTTCCAAATCTGTCCATCACCCTAGACTCTCAGGGGGATGAACTGTGTACATTTCCTCAACTAGTTCCTTTTTGGTAGCCACCACTACCACTATGGCATCAACTAACCCTTTCTCCCAGTGTTGGTGGTCCTCAGGAGTAGAGAAAATCTTATCTAGTCTCTGAGGAATTGGTTCTATGGAGTCAGGAGCTTTCCAAGCCCAATGAGCATTCAGCTTAATGAGATCGTCAGTGGGAGGGGTGACCCAGGAAGTAGATGGGTGAGAACCAAAGGCTTTCAAGTATACAGACTCCTCAGAGGCAGGGTATTTCAGCTTCCAGTTACCCTTCTGTTTAAGTATCTTAAGAATGTCTCCAAAGGAGATGTCCGGGAGTGACCGAGGGGAACCTTCCCTGTCACCGAAATCAGTGTCCTCAGTGACGGACTCTTCAGGGGAGTCCAGGTGTTTCCTCTTGCACATTTTCTTCTGAGGAGGCTCCTCAGTGGGAATGTCTGAAAAGGACTCAGAAGAAGGGTGATCCTTAGCCAGGATCTCATGCAGCCTTGGAACTCGCTGTCCCAGAGAGGAGGTTGGTGGAAGATCCAGGTAAGAAACGGTCAGGGAATGAAACTCCGGTACAGCAGAAGCAACCTGAGAGCCTGCAGTGGCTAATGCTCTCTCCATAGCCTGGAAGGCAGGCCCCCCTCCCCCCAAGGAGGGATGGCAACCTGAAAACAAGGACGAACTTGGAATCGGGGTCACACAAATTCAGAGATTTGGCTGATCTGGTCATTTTTTTAAGGGGCTGGCAGAATTTTATGAAAGTTGTCAGCTGCTACCATGGTGATGAAATCAGTTTGGGTTTCTGTTTAAAAACCTTTACTTGTTTTTGGTTTTAATGGATACCAGTGATCCTGACCTGTTGATTGACAAGTTACCAGTTCAGTAAGCCACATCTGAATGACTGCTGCTTCTTTATTTCACAACATTTCATTTAGGACATTTACCAGACTTCGATATATTACCAGACTTCGATATATATCCTTCATCACTAAAAAATAAAGCGATGATTGTGATTTGTTGTGCTGCTTATTGATCACTATACCATGAACATGGCCTACAAATGGGTGAAAAAACACATCATTATTCAGTATGTTGAGTGCATGTGGGTGCACTCTGGTGGCAGTATAGTGTACTGCTTGTGTATTCACAGAAATACTCGAAGAAAGAACCAGGCACAATCCTAATGAATTCAACTCATTCCTTACTGCTGCTACTCCAAACTTGACTTTGGAAGAAATAGCAGCTGAAATATCTGCCATTTAATTGGACAGACTTACATATAGCTCTCCAAAAAATGTTCTAGCTATCTACAGTCTCCTAGTGAATATGGCAAACTATCCAAGAGAAGTGACACAAAACATTTAATGGTAATGTCAGGAGAAGAATTTTCACCTAAAATCTTTCTAGGATGTCATAGTTTGCTATAACAGAATTATATAACAGAGTGTTTTCTACAAAAATATATACATTATTTTAATAAGCAAAGGAAAAAAGATAACCGAAACACAGACTGCAACGTACAGTGGGAAGTAAATCAATGTGTGGGACTTTACTTTTATCTGATGATTGTTAATCCTATTGAACTCCCTAGAAATATCTTCCACAGAGGGGACCCAGGATAAAGGAAATGTATTGTTCCCAGTCAGGCAACGTTGGACTGGATTGTCAGGGCACCAAACTGCTGGTCTTCTGTTTCATAAATCAGCATTCTAGCACTACTATGTTCATCACAGGGAAATAAAGCCATTAAAAGATACTATAAAATCCTTTTCATAGAAGAATACATATACCCATGTTAGACTACAAACTTTATCAATGCCTGACTGTTAAGAATCGTTATACTATATGCCATTGGCTGAATTTGTTATCTTCTAAATTGCCCATAGATACATGTGGTTTGTGAGTATGTTTTGGCATCTATCAGTGGACCAGTTTGCCATCCAGGACTGACCTTCTCTTTTGTGCTCACTACTTGCCAAGCTAAGCTCCACGTCTCCCGACCCTGAGACAGAAAAAGTGGGTTTCGAAGAATAAATGGATCCTAGCAATGGGGTTTCAGCTGAGGAGGCTTTATCCTGTCCTCAGACCATCGGCTCTCTGACTTGTATCTAAATACAGCTAACAACAAGGAGCATAACTTTCTTGTGTAGAAGGGAGTAAATGTTGTTATTCAAATGAGATCTAAAATATTTGTGACTTTCCAGTGAAATAAAAACTAACTCACCACAGGAAATGTCACTCACTGATGGCACATAACAAAAACATTTGACTTTAGTGCAAAAAATATTAAAAACATAAGCTTTGCACATATCAGAGTATGAAACAACCAAAACAGATCCGCTGTTCATAATTAGTTCTACGAGGTATATTACCAGTGGTACAAACTCCAGCTGAAAGAAGTATTGTATGCATGTCATGATGTTTATGGACATGTGCATAAGTAATACAGCCTTCACATTACTCTGCTGACTTATGTCTGGGCACACAGATGGAAGAAGTATACAGAGATGCTACTTAAAAGGCAATACTTTTGCTTCTGTTTAAAATCACTGTACAACAGCACTATGCTACTGGCAAGGATAAGCCCGATTTCATTTACTTTATAACAGAAACAACACACTGTTTTGGTTTCATCCTACCTTGTTATGACTAACATAACCAGTTTCATCCCACAGCTTTGTAAAGGTGAATAAAACATTTAAAATCCAGTCACTTTAAACAGTGCTGAGCTATCTCATTATAGCTAAAAAGCTCTCATTGGCTGAAATATTTTTTCATAAAAATGTCATAATTTCATATAATCATGTTCTTTTCATTTTTCTCCCTTACCAAACACAGTGACGTTCAAAGGACATTAAACATATACAAACATGCACTCCCTTTTGTTCATTTAGCTCACAACTGTCATAACGTATTTTTATCTCAACTTATTGTAACTATCATATTTTACTACTTAGTGGCCTCAGTATTACTTGACCTAATCCTCCCTAAAATTACAAATAGGAGCTACCCAATAAAAAAATGATTTTATGAAAGAAGTCTACAGCTCTGTTGGGTAATGAGATATTATAAATAATTACCTCATTACTCAGCACTGTTTAAAGGGACTGGATTTTAAATGTTTTATTTATCTTTTATTTAGCCATGAATCAAGACCAGTCGCTGTTATGAACTCAGAATAAAGCTGGATGAAACTGCTATACAGTGTACGGTCCCTGTTATAAATTGTGGATTTTTGTTCTTTAGCACACCTGTTGCAATATATTTTGCTAGCTTTTAGATTGTTTTAATTTATATACTTACACATAGTGTGTATGAGAATCTAGGACACACCTTCGCTGCAATTTTATGACCAACTAAGCCATACAGCATAAGCAAATAGAAGTTACCTACACCCTGCCATGGGGTATTGTTTTAACCACTATAATCATTTTCTCCTACTCCTGTTTCTACAACAGGTATCCTATATGAGTGTAGTAACATCACAATGGACTATACTGAATATTAAACACAACACACATACTGAATCCTGTAAAACAGTTCCTACCCAGTATGTCCAAGGATTGTAGCATGATGTAATGGACCTCTTCCATAACTGTCTGCCAGGTTAACACTGGCACCATTCTGCAGCAGGAACTCACAGGCTACCAAGGAATTCTGAAAAATAATAAAAGGAAAAACAGCAGCAGTTTAGAAAATGTTCAGGAAACATAACGGAGTACACCTTAAAATTCTGCAATACTGAAGAAGGAACATGATCAAATTATTATTCCTCTGTGAGGCATTGCTGCTGATAAATGAACAGTATAAGGAGGAAGCAGTGACAGCCCAGTTTGGAGAGGGGGTGGGTACTCCTACAAATATTCTTTACTGAAGGAGAGGGGGATACTGCACTGTAAATGTTGTTACTTTGGTGATGAGCAGTCACGGCATAAATGCAGACAGGTATGGCAAGCTACTACCTTATGGCACCATTTCAGTGAATAATCTGACTGAAGATCCTGCAGAAAAAGCCATACAGACAGGTGTGTGTTTGAATGTGTATGAATACAGCAATGGACTATCATCCTCTCCAAGGCTTGGTTGCCTGCCTTAAGCTATTTGCTTAAAAAGCTAAGATCTGGCTCCACTATAAACATGCACAAGATAAAGTGATGATGTAAAATGAATAAATCAGTGAATGAACGAAAACCATATCAGTGGATCTAGGTGATGTGAGTGAGCTGCAGTTGGAGGTAAACCCAGCTTCCAAATCCACTTTGTAGGGAGTGACACCTAATGTTCCACCAAAGAAAAAAAAACTAGATTAAGGGGCAACAGCAGTTCCAAGTACCAATGACATTCTAATCAGAACAAGTGTAGAAAAAAACAGTGTTTAAAAACATTTTCACAGAGGTAACAAAACTTTAGAAGTGCAGATATTTAGCACCATAACTATAACTTTTACATAGAAGATGTGTTCATTTTACAACTGTAAGACTGCTTGACTTTCTTGCCATGTACTTTTAAACAGACTATTTGTATCATATTTATGAACATTTTGTTGACCATGTTAGTTCAACGAGGCTTGTGCTTTATTGTCAAAGGAAGACAAAAGACAGTATTTATATTGACAAGAGGTAATTTGTCTAGGACAGTGGGGAAATTCAGCAGATATTATTTTCAATTAGTTTGTTTGATATGAATGCTATGTGAATATAATTTTTGTTCAGCTGAATTTTAATATTAAATAAAATTTAACCCCTACTCTGCATAGGCTGTGAGTACTTTCTGTAAGCTAACGTATATTACATCAGAGGTACAGGGCAGTGCTGGTGGAAATGGAGTCCATGCATGACAAGCCTCTAGCTCTTTGGGCTATATCAGTGCACTGGACAACTGAAACAATGGAGTAAAATATGTCAGGAAATGAGAATTATCAGGCCCTCTGGTTTCTGGACGGTACTAGGAGTGAAACTGTGGAGACTGATGAAGATGAGTATACTGCAACAGAATGCAAGGTTTCATGTGCTGCTCTGCTCCTGATGTTGCTGATGATGATGTTAGCTGAGAAATGTTAGTTGCCAAACCTGCTGTGCAAGTACATTGTTGAACTGGTAGGATGAACTTATAGGGCAAGTGGGGTTATACCACTGAATGACCATTTGGAGTGGGGAGGGAATACTGAATTCTGGCCCTTTGCCAGATGTCACTGAAAGGATAATTCTTTGTAAATGGCTACACACAAAATGGGAGGTGTGATGATATGCCTGTCCAAGCTTGATGGGAAAAGGTTTGGGGAACAGGGTACAGCTGTAGAATGGTGTTGGTGTATGAACAGTAGTAGCTAGTCTGACATGACGAATGAGAAATGCTTACAAATGGTATAGGGAGCCTCTTTTTGAAATTACTCTGTTATGTTACTGCACCGGTTCTGACATAAAAGAGCAACATGACTTCGGCTCTTTTTCACTTAAGTTTCACTTAACATGTCTAGCTAGGATTGTATGTAATTAAAGCCATACAAAGTGGCTTTTGGAATAATCTGAATTGGTCTGAAATGAAGTGTGAGGTATTGTCATGAACACACACATGCTAAATAATATACACTTATTAGAAAGTTTGGAGTACAAAATTGACAAAATGGTGAAAAGAAATGATCCAAGGATGAATCCTTTGGGATACCCAATTGCACTGACTGGAATGAGGATATATAGTTATCTCATCAGATAGCCTGGGTCTGGTTTATGAAGCAGCTTGAAGAGCCACATTAAAGATGAAGGTAACAGATGATGCATGAGTAGGCATTGGCATGGTCAGCTACAATTAATACTTTAGACTGGTGAGAGAAAATGGATTCAACAAATATATTATTATTAATCTTCTCCCAGATGTGGTTTGTAAGGGCTAAGAGGGATTCTTCAGTGTCATGGCTTGGAATAAAGCCAGGATGACTGGAGAATACAACGTTGGTGCTACTAAGATGTTATAGAAATTGCTGATACATTTATATACATTTTTTAAGAACTTTGAGCATGGTAGAAACTCAACCTAGCCAAAGCTTTTGACACAATTCCACACTCGGGCATAGTAGCTAAATAAACTGGGAATCAACCCCAATATCAACAGCTGGATTGCCAACTGTCTCACAGATAGAATGCAGATAATCAAAATAGGAGAAGTTACCTCCACAAAGTGACCTGTCACCAGTGCAGTCCCCCAGGGTTCTATTCTGGGACCTCTCCTATTTTTAATCTACTTTTCTGAAATAAAAGCGAATACCAAATGCCTCTGGCTGACTAAATTTGCAGATGACTGCAAGCTAGGGGCAGTCACTGAAACCCCAAATGACTTGGCCATCCTGCATGACGTTTTGTCTCAAATAAGTACCTGGTATCAGAATCATGGTCTGAAACTAAATGCCAAAAAATGCATTATTGCATCCTTTGAGAAGTCATCTAACCTAGGGAACTACAACATTGACAATATGCCCTTAAGAGTTGATCCAGCTGTTCAGTATTTGGGAATTTATGTGGACAGTGACCTAACTTTTGACCAGCATGTGTCTATTGTTGTAAATAAGTCCTGATATATTGCACAGCTTATAAACAAAATACTTGTGTCTAGATCCAGAGATCATTGTCCCATTCCTCATTAGTCCAGTCATTGAACATAATGCCCCATTTAGTATGTATCTGTCCAGACACATACAACAACTGGAATGCCTACAGAGATACCCAAGCAAAAAGATATAAAGCCTAAACATGTCCTACATGGACCAATTCAAAGCCCTGTCACTAAACTCAGTATCTTATACACTGCTAAGAGGTTACCTGTGTCTGGCATACAAGGCATTCTCTGACCCAGTACTGATTGATTTATTACACAGCACCAAGTAAACAAGTCAAATGGCATCATAAATACTCAGTCTAGTGATATAAACCTCTTCTGCAACATTAACAGAACAGTTTGGAGAGTCAGGTACATTTAACAGACTATAACTCTGGTATGGAACAAACTCCCAATCCACAAAAAAAAAGTTCATTCCTGTCCATTTTGAAACTTGGCTTAGATTTATGGATGAGAAACAGAACATTTACCACAGGACTGACCCCTGTATTACTAATAGCAGTTGCTAAATGCAATATCCCATGCATTGGTCCCCTCAAATTATCTAAGGTATGATCCCAGTTATTCTTATTAGTGGTAATATATAATTATCGAGCTGGGATTGGTAAATCCAATCTATAACCAAATAGGATAGGTAATTTTGAGCACAAAAAGAGAAACCGGCTAGGCTTAAAAAGGCCTGCAAGAGCAGCTAGCCTAGTACTAAGCTATGAACCTTAAAAATAACAATAGGCTTGTACTGCACGAGGTTAATGTGCGAATGGCACAATCATGGCCTATTTCCTGGCAGTTGGCAAGAAGTTCTCCTTCAGGGATCTGCTTATTCGGATGGAGACTAGGTATGTTATAACACAGGTGTTAAGCCTGTGGTAATGAGAGAATACTGTCTAAGGACAGGGATAGTATATTTAGTTCATTGATCAGTTTGAGTGTTAGCAGTATTGGAATGGTATGTAGGGAAAGCAAGCTGTGGGAAAGATTAGGTGTAGGTGAGGATGGGAATGTGGTTGTAGTGCAAGGGGTGTGTTTATTAGTGAAGGGTTTTGGCAAATGTTTGTAAAGAGGTATATCACATGGTCATCTGGAAAAGGGCTGAGAGTTTGGGTTTTGCAGGATGTTGTTAGTTCTTTGGCCTCCACTTTCACTCAAGTCACCATTCTCTTTCACAGTGCAGAACATGTGGTTACTACATCCAGTCCTAGCCCTGATACTGCAAAAGTTTTGTCGCAAGGCCCAACTCCAAAAGTTTTCACTGAGAACCTTGGCATTATGCAATATAAGCAAGTTTAACATGAAGAGCCTTCCTGTGTATTAACTTTAACTAGTCAAATGTGTACCAGCCCTGTGCTGGAAAGTGGCTATAATATTCTCCCCAAAGGAGTAGCCCTTACAATCTAACAACCACTAAGTTGGCCATTGTCCTTCTCTTGACCAATAAATTACAATGTATATGCCAGTTATTAGGTCTCTCTAGTTTCCTGATTTCTGATTCTGTAAATGAATGACAATCTGTTCTACTTTGTGCCACCTTATTAACTGTTTTGTACTGGCTATAAACTTGATTGCTCTCTGTAATAATTGACCTAATGGCGGGAGAGTCACTACACTAGACTGTATTGCTAAATCTCTCGCTGCTTTGGTCCCCACTTCCACTTAGCTGCCATCTTCCCTCACGGTGCAGATATGTATCCTGTGTCATGTGTTATTACATTTATATTTGTTCTAAGACTATGTAGAACAATAAAAAGAACTTGGTAGCATGTCATATTTGTATAAAGTTCATTCAAGTTGGATAACGGTTATGTATGTTGAGCCTCGGCCCTTTAGCTTTGCCCCCCTGTGCCCCTCACACCCCCCTACTTTAATATTCTCCCTCCAAGACCACACTACAGTGGGGAAAAGGGAAATTTCCCTTACCCGCACTGTAGTACAGCCTCGGCAACAGCCATATTTATGCAAAAGTTCTTCTTCTGTGAAAAGCACTTTCGAGTAAGTATGCCTGGCCATTTGGGTTTCGGTCGTTTGCTCACTCGAGCAAACATCTTACATATATATATATATATATATATATATATATATATATATATATATATGTATATATACATACATACATACATATATACAGTGGATATAAAAAGTTTACACACTCCTGTTAAAATGCCAGGTTTTTGTGATATAAAAAAATGAGACCGCAATAAATCATTTCAAAACTTTTCCCACCTTTAATGTGACCTATTACCTGTACATGTCAATTGAAAAACAATTGCAAATTTAGCTATTTTGCAGTAGCAGGAGGCTAGTTTACTTTTATATGTAATGTTGATATTTGTAAGAATAATGAAAGCATATAATAGAGAAAGGAGGAGGTATGTTACTGCTAAGGTAATCTTTGCTTGATCTGGCTGGTAGTGTTTAGTCCTATAGAGACAGCAGAGTTTTTGGCGAGTTTTCCTGAAGGAATGAAGTGGTGATCAGATTTGAGGTTGTCATCTATTATGATTCCAAGTAGTTTAGTCTGGCTTATTGTTTCGATTTTTGTGTTATTACGTGAGGTAATATGAAATGTGTGTTTCTGGTTAAGGTGTTGTATTGCAGTAAACAGCATAAGTTTTGGGGGGGGGGTTGTGTTAAGCAGCAAAGTCAGAATTTTTAAGCAATATTTCAAAGGCAATGAATGATTTTTGCGTGATTTACTGTAATTTTGTTATGGATGGGGTAGAGCAGATAAAGGGTTGCATCGTCAGCATATTGTACAAGAGTGGCAAGTGTTGTAGTGGTATGAAGTTTATTTACGAAAATATTAAATAGAAGGGGGCCAAGTATTGACCCTTGGGGAACACGAACAGATATTGGTTGAAATGCTAATAGGTTTTGTTGCCATTTATTTGCCTGCTGATGATCACACAAATAACTGTGAAACCAGGAGAGGTAGGGGTAAATTGAGACCTAGTGTTGAAAATTGAGCGAGTAGTTTTTGGTGGGACACTGTGTCAAATGTTTTAGAAAGGTCAAGGAAAAGTGAAGAAACAAGGTTGCCTTCATTTGTGTATTGGTTTATTATGTTGGTGAAGGTGAGTACTGTGGTTGGGCCTGAAACTGTGCTGGGTGTAGACTTAAAGCCCAATCCCTTTACTTTGTTTCCTACTGACTATTAATGGGTGACCTATGCTTGACCTACAAGGCACTCACAAATCCAGCCTTGATGGAGCTGCTACACATCTGCAAACAGCACAAGGGTCACCTGATCTAGGGATCTCAACTTAGTCAAGTGACTCAAACAAAGCATGTTGCAGAGACAGATGCATCAAAGAGATTGCCCCTTCTCTGGAACAGGCTTCCTATTCACATTGAGCAGAGCCCTTCCCTGGCCCTCTTCAAACGCAATTTGGATCAATGGATAGGGGATCACAAATTCACACCTGGGGTACTGCCTGTGTCCCATATGGACAGGGGCAATCTGTAAGATACTCAATGCACAGATGTACATCCATGCCATCCTCTTGTTCCAATGGGCCATATATTGGGTAAAATCAGGTTATATTGTAAGGACCCTTAAGCCGTTAACCTAGTAATTTCCTATGAACCTATAAGCTGAGAGTGAATTCATTTCTCAAAGATTTTAGAGAGGGGTGATAGGATAGCACTAGGTCTACAGTTTAACTTTGTTAAAGCACCTCCTTTGTGAAGGGGTGCAATAATGGATTTGTTTTCCAGATAGATGGGACACAGTTTTCAGTTATTGACTGGTTCATTAGAATGGAGATGGGGAAGGCTAGTGCTTCTGCACCTATTCTGAGAAACTCAGTGGGAAGATTATTGGCAGCTGAGGCTGTTGCTTTTAACTGCAGACAAACATAAAACTACCTTCCAATTTCAACCCATCCCAACAACTATGTCAAAAAGTTGCTACTTAAACTCAAACCTACCTTAGTAGCAGGAGATGGACTACCTGCCGAATTCCCTCAGCTAGCTGTAAATGAACTTGCCTTCCCCATATCCACCCTACTAAATAGATCTGTCTCAGAAACCTCAATTACACCCATCTGGAAAACCACCTATATTATCCCCCTCCAATGTTGGAACCTCCACCAATCTCACTATCGCCCCATAGCCACTCTCACTCCTCTAGCCAAAATACTTGAGAAATGCATCCACCACCAACTGATGCCATACCTGCTTAACAACCAACTTCTCTCTCTCTCTCTCCTACACAGCATGGATTTAGGCCAGCTCATAGCACTACCACTGCCCTACTTTCCTTCACAAACCTCATTAAGCAAAACAAACACATAGGCAAACTAACCTCTGCCATATTTCTGGACCTATCCAAGGCCTTTGATATGGTCAGCCATCTCAAACTATTATATGTCCTTACTGACCTCAGCCTAAGCAACCAAACCCTGGCTTGGTTTCAGAATTACCTACAAGGAAGACAAGCGGTACAGTGGGACAATAACTTATCCTCACTGCTACCTACCACCACAGGGGTCACACAAGGATCCATTTTAGGTCCCTTCCTATTCTCCATTTTCACCAACAATCTTCACACTAATTGTCAGGATGCAGCAGTTACACAATACGTTGACAACTCTACACTTGTCTGTTCAGCCAATGACCCTCAGACACTTCTCTCTATAACCCAAAAAGCTTTCCATATCACAGAAAACTGGTTTCTTACAAACACCTAATACTAAACCCCAACAAAAAACAAACTATTACTTTTCTCACCCAACAAATCTACCACCACACACATTCCATTTAACATAGTCTCCAGAGATGGCACTATCATCTCCCCTGACTCCCACACCAAATTACTACGAATTACCATCGATAACCTCAAATTTGATCATCATATTAACCAAACCATTAAAAATGTCCACAAAAAACTGGGCAGTCTACATAAAAATAAACCCTTCCTAACATAACCTGCTAGGATAACAATTGCTCAGACTCACCTTCTTTCTACATTATTCTATTCCTCACCCATTCTCACCAGCCTACCCAAAACCAAAATTGCCAAACTCAACACTTGCTATAATCAAACTGCAAAATTTGAGACAGAAGCCCCCTATTGTGCCCACCACTGCCTATCCGTAAAACAACTTGACTGGCTTGAATTCCCTAATCTCCTAAACTATCATCAACTAACTTTGCCCACAGTCTCCTATTATTCCCTGGCAAATCCCCATCACTGGCTAATCTGTTAGTACCCCAAGCTAATACCAGGCAACTCTGCTCTAGCAACAAAACATTTATTAAGATCACAAAAACTAACAACACAGCAGGGGACTCCCTCTTCCCCAATTACACTGACAAAATCTGGAACTCCCTACCCAACTCTATTACCTCAGCTGTCTCAAAGGCCACATTTAAAAGACTTCTGAAGGAACACTAAAGCACTCATGGATCTGCACATGTTCCCCACCTGGTTAACCCCCTCTCCCCTACCCACTACTACAGCCTCATCTCCAACACCGACAGACACTCTAGCTTCCTCCTACTCCATCCACTATACCACCCCATAGTCTTAATCACTCATATACCACTGCCAGACTACTAGATTAGTTATAACTACTTCACACTCTCTATACCCCTACATCTACTACATGTATTAATACCTCACTTTCCTGCTCCTCATACCTATCCTATCATCCTATTAACTTTCCCTATCTTTCCCCTGTTACAATTCCCCCTCTACTTTCCACCCAGTTACTATTTTCCCCTTTACCTACCTGGCCAACTCCTCACTACTTTATTCTACTCTACCTCACCTGTATGGAATACCTAAACTATAAAGTGAATATTTGTGTATGCTCTATACAATACTGTTAAGGGGGGGGGGGTGAAGTGAATTGGTTACTAATTAGTGATAGAACTGACTGGATAAAACTTAGTAGCAATGGATTCTGTTGTTTAAAGTAGAAGGACAAGGTGTAGTGGTATGGCAATGATGTACTAGTTTATTTAGACAGGACCAAAATAGCTTGATATTGTTTTGGTGCTTTTTTTTTTAGATTACTGTAGTATGATTTCTTGCCAGATGTAATAAGGATCTTGATATGGTTTCTGAGATATCTAACATTTTGGTAGGCATGTTGTGTTTTATTCTTATACCATTCTTTCCATTCTTTACCTCTTTGTAGCATGAGCTGTTTGGTCTCTTTTGTCAGCCACAGCACTGTATTAGATTTTACCCTTTTTGTACTAACTGGTGCTAAATCATTTAACATTTTTAGGAATGTGTAATTGAAGTGAGTAACTGCTTCAGATAGATGCATTACTCTTAATACATTCCAGTTGTAGTGGGTCAAGGCTATAATAAATTTATCTCTGTCAAATTTGGTTGAACTGCATACTTGTTTATAGATTATTTGGGAGAACCATGCTGTTGTATTACACTGGTTGGGAGTTGGTCACTTATAGTATCTGGTAAGCAACCAGAGGATTTTATATTATTGGGCTTATTTGTTAATATCCAGTCTAGTGTGGACTCTGCCTGTTAGTGGTTTTGTTGATTCTGGAGGTGGCACTTATTAGTTGGGTGAAGTCAACTAGGTGAATAGAGTCCTTGGGGTTGCTACTGTTTACTGACTGTCAGTCTATATTAAGGTCACCTAAAATTACGTTTTCCTGGGGGATGTTGTCATATATCCAGTGTAGGATATTTTTGGCTGTGGCAATGCTGTTGCCTGGTGAGATGTATACTGCTGATACACATACAGCTTTCGTTTAGTTGATTTTGAGGTATGCAATTAGAAGTTCAGCATTATTACACTGTGGAATATTTAGATGGGCTGAAGTTATTTCTAACTTCTTTTTTAATAACAGGAATACCAACTCCTCTTTTAAGAGCTCGGTCCATTCTAAGTATCTTAAAACCTGGGGGAATTATTTCATTGTCAGTTATTTCTTGTTTTAACCAGGTTTCAGTGGTGATTAGAATGTCTGGGGAGTAAAACTCTAGACATACACTGATATTATGAATTTGGTTACAGATGCTTCTGAGGCTAATACTGAAAAGAATGAGGTTAGTTTCATTACCTGATGGGAAAACTATGTCAGGAACATTGGAAAGTAATGGGTTGGCAACAGTGGGTCGTTGATGTGTGGGTCTGGGTTTAGGCTGAATATTTCTACTAAGTTTCAGGATGGAATGGGATGAGTAGAGGTATGGAGCCATTTATATTTCTATCTGACTTTCCGTACTGCTGGTAAAGTGCTATTCTTAACTTACATATATCTATAAGAGAACAGATCTTTAACTCATTAACCCCAAGTACTGTCTCATAGCGCCTCTGTGCTTACATCTGAGCGTGCTATAAGACGATAGGAATTGCAAGCTGATACCCCCGAGTGCCTTCTACAGGCGCGTGAAACTGTAATGTAGGTTTGTAGCTGAGCTTAATGTAAAACATGCTGAATCACAACTGAACTTGTTATTTACCTAATATAGTTACAATTCAGCATGTTTTCCCATGCTGGTTACATTAAACTTTTAGGAGAAAATCTGCTTTCAAAGTGTTTGCTCATGCTAGTGGTAGCAGCCAATCGGATTCCTGCAATCCAAGCCATCACTTGCATAACTCCTCCACCCCCATCCTAAGTTTCTTTTGTTATACCCAAATAAACATGGGGTCCAGCAGCAGGTATTTCCTTTCTTTTTGCTGATATTTTACAATTTTACCTGCTACTGGATTCTCTTTTTTATTTGGGCACGGATTGCAAGGATCGCTGTTGCAGAAACATCGGTCTGGCAGTTCTTACTAGGAAGTTCCTGTTGGTTTTCTTCTTGGCCCAAGAACTGCTTTTCTTGTCCTTCATGAAAGCAATTGGATGATATTATAAGAAGAGTACTGTATACCTTACTGATGTACTACAGGTTTCTTGCCGTGGGCCTTGATTATAGACGAAGTTTTTCCAGCGTGACTTGCTCGGTTTAAAGAAATGAAATAATGGAGTAAATGTTGTGGGTGCATAGGCGGTCTACATTACAAATAGTTGCTGTGGAGTTGTCAGAATATGTATAAGTTATTTATAGGTAAGGTTCTTTTGGTACTGAAAGCTACAAAGCATTCCGTCAGCATTTAGCATGCTTTTTCTTTATTTACAGGTTCATAGGTTGGTACTAGGCTATCGGACCTAGGGCCTATACAAGCCTAGCCATAACAATTCCCTGGCTATTTCTTACCACAATATTTACTTCCCTGGACCCCTGTCTAGCAGGGCGACCGACGTGACCCCCGGGGAGAATTTCCTATCTCCCATCCAATCGTCAAGATTCCTTTTGAAGAGAGCCAAAGAGGCGCTCTGCTTGACATGTATGGGCAGTCTATTTTAGAGTCTGGGGAGTCTCTGGGTCAAGAACCTATCCCTCCAGCATATTTTGTTCATTGTGATGACAAGGTTTAGATCCCTGGAGCATGTGGCTCTGGGGGATTGGGATTTCTTTAAGTGTAGCATGTCCAACAGCTCTGGATTTGACATGGTCTTGTATGTTAAGCAGAGATCGCCTCTGAGTAGACTATATGCAACAGAGTATAGCTGGAGTTTTTTTAGACAGCATAGGGCATCTGCTTTAGGCCTGTGATTCTTTTAGTCAGGTACTTATGCGGCCTTTCCAGTTGTTGCAGATGTCTTGAGAGGTACATACCAAATGGGGCATTGTATTCTATAATGACTCTAATGAGGGATGAGTACAGTGGGACAATGACCTCCTTTTTCTGGATGAAAAGCCCTTAGTGATGAGATGTGCTACACAGAAGGATTTCCTGACTGTTGTGGCAATGTGGTTATTGAGATCACCAGCCACTGAATCAGGTTCGTAGAGTGTTAACATTCATACATTATATATGATGTGCAGACTGCGGTTACAAACTTAGAAAGTCAATAGAATAATAGGTTTTGCATTAGTATAAATTTTCTGAAGAGTTTGAAGTTTGATACTCAGTTGTCTGCCGTTATTTTCTAACTTCACTCATTAATGAATTCCCAATAATTTGCCAAAAACCCACAATTTAACGAGAAACGGAACAAAAATAACAGGCAAATGTCTGGAGATTCTGTGAAAATCTGTACAGCTCAGAGGTATGCTCGCTCCCAGAAAGTAAAAAGTAAACATGTGTTACAGTTCATCGCAGCAGCTGTCTTGTTAGGTGGGTACATCACATCCCATATGTTCGATGATGCCAAGATTCACATTGCAGCACACAGACTGCTGCAGTTCATATTTGCTCCTTAGTAATAAATTATTCCATGTACCACAGGCATGGTATAGCCTATGTATATTGAGCATCAAACAGTTAATTCAATTATATGATATAATATAGCCATTTATATCATGAAATGAAATGCTTTACTGAACAGACTACAGAACAAAATATATGGAGGTATTCTTTGTCAAAATGAAAACATTACCATTATAAAAACAAAATGGCTATGCAATTTTAGTTGTGAGCACTCTTTTATTTCAGGTACACGAACTGTGTGTGCATGCGTGTGTTTGTGTATTTTTCAGTCAGAGAGAGAGAGGATTAAAAAATTAACACCTGTGCATTCCTGAATTTATATTCAGTGTGTTAATTATCATCTTAAAAAAAACATATTATTTTAGATAGTACAAATATATTTATTAACTGCAAGTAATATGCTTGCTGCACTTACATTTGCCTACAGTATTCATGGTTACCATCTATGGGGGGAAACGTAAATACATTTATTATCAAATGTCTCAGTCTGGTTAGTCAGCAGAACCCTTGGTTATGGTAGTTGAGAAAAAAGTTAAAGCCACTTCTGACCAGGATACCTCTCTATATTACAGATTCAGTGGATTTTGCAAGTAAGTTAGGTAATGCTTATCATGAGAAGGATAAGTAAATGGCATTGGTGCTTGAGTATACTCAGACATACTACTGAAGGGGTCATTGCAGGGGATGTTTCATTTTGGTTCTTGTGCATACTTGGACATACTACTGAAGGGGTCTTGTGGCAAATTTATTTATTTTACATTTGTTAACCGGGAAATTCCGACTGGACCAGGTCCATTTTCAGCGGAGGCCCGGGGAGAAAAGCTCCAACATCAAGTTATACAAATACAGTACATCCAGCATAATACACAAAACAGGTTACATCATGTATGCTAAGCACAAATGCTTCGTTTTGGTGCTTGTGTATACTTGGACAAACTACTGAATGGGTCTCGTGGCAAATGTTTTATTTGGGTGCTTGTGTATACTTGGACATACTACTGCAGGGGTCATGTGGCAAATGTTTCATTTTAGAGCTTGTGTATACTCGGATATACTACTGAAGGGGTCATGGGGGGAATGTTTCATTTTGGATTTTGGGCATACTTGGAAGGGCTGCTGAAGGGGTTGTCGATGGAAATGTTGCATTCTGGTGCTTGTGGATAGTAGGACAGACTATGGAAGGGGTCACTGGGTAGATGTTTTCATTTGGTGCTTGTGCATACTCAGACAACATCAGATAAAGAAGTTGTGTACTCACCATAATGTTCCATCAGTGTTGTCCATTTCTTTTCATTCTTCCTCATCTACCTATCCTTCGAACCCCATTGATTTTTTTCTTTATATATATATATATATATATGTATGCATGCGTGCATGTGTGTGCATATATGTACATAAAGTACTTACACATATATACATACACACACGCATGTATATATCTTGCTAGACAGACTACTTCAGCTGTCACGTAGCAAATGTTTCATCTTGGTGCTTGTGTATATTTGGTGACTCTGTCATCCACTACACCTGCACCAGGAATGTAATGAATGTCTGTTCAACAGCCTATGTGCAGCAATTATCACCTTTTCCTGAATATCCAGAACCTTTTCAGTAATGAAATGCAAGTCATTATCCCATTACTAATTTACAACATGTGCATTCACAGTTCAGCAGTGAGTCATTATCACTGGCGAGGTAAAACTCTCAGCTTTTCAAATTAGTAAAAGTCATTATCGCATTGATGAAAGCACATGTTAGAGTTTGTTTTCTGTCACATTGCAAGCACAGGTGTGGAACACTCCATATGTTTTTCAGTGCTACAGATATTTTTCATATTTACTTGTAAAAGTCTGGAACTTGTCATCTTGAAGACAGTTTTAGTACTTACAAGATGGAAAAAGAACTTTACACCAACAAAAAAGAAATAAAACTGAAGACGACAGATGAAGAATCCACTATATGTACTCAATTTATTGTACCTCTAGCGCTTCGGCAAACGCCTTCAAGGAGTATAAAACATCACATAACCAACACAGTTTATAGGTTCATAGGTTGATACTAGGCTATCTGCCCTAGGGCATTTACAAGCCTAGCCAGAGTGTGTTTGGCTTTCGCCACCCTTTTATATTAGTTGACTGTGCCTCTGTATAGTAGGTCAGAGAAGATAGCCCTTTTAAGGATAGTTTACTGTGCCTCTGTCTAGTAGGGACACAGAAGAGATCCCAGGGGTAAACCTACGATCTCCCATCCACTCGTCAAGATTTCTCTTGAAGAGGGTCATTGAGGGGCTCTGCCTAACATGGATTGGGATTTTGTTCCAGAGTGAGGGGAGCCTCTGGGATATGAATCTGTCCCTCCAGCATGTCCTATTTATTTCTGTACTGAGGTTTAAGTCCCTGGAGCGTGTAGCTCTAAGGGATTTGGATTTCCTGAGGTGGAGCATGTCCATTAATTCTGGTTTGGACATGGCTTTATACGTCAGGCACAGATCGCCTCTGAGCAGGCGGTAAGCAACTGAGTAGAGCTGGAGTTTCTTTAGCCTAACTGCATAGGGCATCTGTTTGAGCCCCTTGATCCTCTTGGTGAGGTACTTTTGGGGTCTTTCCAGTTGCTGCAGGTGTCGGGTAAGGTACATCCCAAATGGGGCATTGTATTCAATTATGGGCCTGATGAGTGATGAGTAGAGGGGCACAATGACCTCTCTTGATCTAGATGTGAACCCTTTCGTGATAAGGTAGGCTATATAGAAGGTCTTTCTAACCACTTTGGCAACATGATTGCTAAAGGAGAGATTGCTGTCTACTTGGGTCCCCAAATCCCTAATTACTTCTTCCGTACTTAATGGATTACCACCTATGTGGTAATTTGTGGGCACTTTGTTTTTCCCAAAGGGGATGACTAAGCACTTTTTGGCATTTAGCTTTAGGCCATGGCTCTGGCACCAGTTATCCATCTCTGTGAGACCCTTTTGGAGATTGTTTGTGTCAGTCGGCAAGTCAATTATGGCACCCAGTTTGCAGTCATCTGCGAACTTGGTCAGCCATAGTCCTCCTGTGTTAGCCTGTACCGCAGAGAAATATATACCAAACAAGAGAGGTCCCAGGACTGAGCCTTGTGGGATGCCACTTGTAACTGGTTTAGAGTCTGACATGGCACCTGCAATTCTGACCATGTGGGTTCTATCCCTGAGCCAGTGTGCAACCCATCTTGTGACATAGGGGGTGATATTTAAGCTGGTGAGCTTATTTATGATGCCCGAGTGGGGTATTGTGTCGAAGGCTTTTGCGAGGTCCAGGTAGGCTGTGTGGACTACCTTCCCTTCATCTATGGCCTTGGTGACTGTTTCAAAGAAATCGACCACATTCAAGAGGCAAGATCTGCCCTTAACAAAGCCGAATTGGGTAGGATCCAGTGTTTGGAGGTTCTTAATGTTTTTGTTTATGAGTTCCATGATGATACGCTCCATAGCTTTGCAGACCAGGCTAGTCAGGCTTATAGGACGATAGTTTCTGGGGTCCATTGTGGCACCACCTTTGTGGAGTGGGTCCACTATTGCTGTACGCCATTCCTTGGGTACATATCCTGTAGTAAGGCTGAGATTGAACAGTGAATTTATGTGAGGGTTCAGTTCTTCTTGGAGCTCGTGTAAGACACAGCCCGGGATGCCATCCGGTCCCATTGATGCTGTATTTTTTGCTTTGGAGAGGGCAGCTCTCACCTGTACATCTGTGATGTCAGGTAGGCTACACTCTGTTGGGATAGACATTTGCTCTTTTGGGGGGGAAGGGGGGTAGATGTTTGCAATGAACCTGTCTGCCAGGTTGTTGGCAATGTCTGTGGGTTCAGTGTATTTTTTGTCATTTTGCACTAACTCAGAGCATATCTGGGAGTTGCCACCCAGGTTCCTGACATAACTAAAGAAGGACTTGTGATTATCTTTAGTGTCTTGTGCAATTTTTCTTTCAAAGCTGGCCTTAAATGATTTTATGAGGGATCGTAGTTTCTTGCTAGCACTGATCAGAGATGCCTTCCCTTTTTGGGATTTTGCTCTATCATGTAGTAGCTTCCTCCTTCTGTTGTATAGCTTATTTATGGCTGGGGTCCACCAGACAGGTCTCCTGCCTTTGGAGGAGTGAGTCTTGGTTTTATTTGGGATAGCATGATCCATGCATTCCTGTAGGTGTCCATAGAATGCGTTTGTAAAGGATTCTGCGGTTTGGGCCATATTTTCCACTGGCCCCGGGGCTTTGAAGGATTCCACCTCAGTTTTGAGAAGTGTGAAGTCTGCTTTTGAGAAGTTCTTCACCGTGGTTTCCTTGGCTGGGGGTGGGGACGGGATATGGATGTCCAGTGAGATTCATTTATGGTCAGATCTTACCAATGAGGAGTATACCTCTGGTATGGAACATAGAGTCCACATGTTGGTGATGATCAGGTCCAATATGTTTTCCCCTCTCGTGGGAGTGGTGACCAGTTGTTCCATAGCATTTGAGTTTATAAATTCTAGGAACCATTGGGCGAGGGTGTTGGGGCTTGAGTAGTGCTCCCAGTCTACGTTTGGGTAGTGTTCTCAGGAAAGCCGAGTGGGGTTCCTGAGTTTGGGAGGGTGGTCTGTAGCAGGCTACAAACTGAATACCCTAATTCATCAAACAATTAAACAATTAATCAATGAACATTAAGAAACCTCATTAAATTAAAAAGCCTCATCAATTTAAAAGCCTCCAGTTACATTCTGGAAAAAGAACTTTGTATGGTGTACACATATCACAGTTTGGTTACAATTGTGGTTATGAGAGTTATGATTTTTTTTCCCTATTTTGCGAAATAACTGTCAGGGAACATGTCATCAGGGTAAGTAATACCTCATTTTGAAGGTAGTATTAGTAGTTACAGGATGGAAAAATAACCGTGTCTGTATGCTGGACAAATGTACAGATATATTTTGTTTAGGACTTCAGTTATGAGAATTATGATATTGTTTCATATTTGGTGAATAATTTTGTCAGGGAACATGTCAGCATGCTAAGTAGTAGCTCATTTTGAAGACAGTATTAGTACTTCCAAGATATAAAAATTGTATCTAAATGCCATACACGTACAGATATCACAGTTTGTTTGGGACCATGGTTATGAGAATTATGATATTTTTTAATATTTTGCTAAATAAATGTCAGGGAACATGTCAACAGGCAAAGTAATACCTCATTTTGAAGACAGTACTGTATCTGTACAGAACTGTATCTACATGCTGGACAAATGTACAGATATCACATTTTGTTTAGGATTCCGGTTATGAGAATTCTGATTTTGTTTCATATTTGATCAATACCTTTGTCAGACAGCATGCCAACATAGTAAGTAATGCCTCATTTTGAAGATGGTATTAGTGCTTACAACATACTGCAGTGGTGGTGCTGCTGTAGCGTTGTCGCCTCACAGTAAGATGTTGCCCTGTTGTCTCTGTATGCTGTACACATGTACAGATATCACAGTTTGTTTAGAACTTAGGTGAAAAGAATTATGATATTTTTTATATTTGATAAATAACTTTGTTAGGGAGCATCGTGTTACGTAATACCTCATTTTGATATTTTTTATATTTGATAAATAACTTTGTTAGGGAACATGCCAGCATGCTAAGTAATACCTCATTTTGAAGCTGACACTGAACCACACAACTTCTACACTGACATGTAGTGCATGTCTGTTACAGGTGATGAGATATTATGCTTTGTTACTTATCAGATTATGACAAATATAATATTAATCATATTTCTGTGAATATCTCACTAATGGAGCATGACACAGTACTGGTTAAGATATCTTTTTAAAGCAGAAATTCACATAAAGTTGTTAATCAAAAATTGTATGGGTCTACAAGGCATGATCATAAAGATATTGTGATTTGTTTTACCAAAAAGACAAAAAATATGCACAATATCAGCATTCACATGGCAAATATTTCATAATTATTTAGATGCGCACTATCAACATTTACACCTTTGGAAAGATCAGTGTCTACTGAACAACTTTTGCATTTTCATTTTTAGTCTAGTTCTTATGGTTAAAGAGTTATGAACATTTGTTTTCTGTATGGTGTTATAAATGGGTTATCAGAAAAAGAGCTCAGGCTGCACTGTTCCTATGGTGGAAGTCAGCAGTCAGCATTCTCTGAGCTGCTCCAGAGTGAATGAGTTAAGCTACAACTGATCATCTGCCTCTTGCTTCTCCTCTATTCCATGTTTCTTCTTTCCATTATTTTCTTTCAACTGTTTTAGCTCTATTTTTTAGCTATACAAATACAGTCCTACTTGTGACTGTATTAAAATCCTTCCCCAGGATTTAATAAAATCCATGTAGGCATAGTGTAGAGCCTACACAGAATGTATCTGTGTACACAGCCATGGCTCCCTCGGCAGTGAACAATGCATATCAATGACGACATGCTGCTGAGGGAGAGCAGAGGAACATGGATACTGAAATCAGTGTAGGGAGAGGTGTAGCGGCTACCAGTGGCTGCAGATGAGTGTGAGGCTCCCTTTAATGCTCCCCACCTATGTTGTAATGTTGTGAAGTGTGTCAAATGTATAATATGTCATGCATATTATATTTTATGTTGTATCTAAGTATTTTTTAAACTGCATGTTTGTGTGGCATGGCGTAGAGCACAGCAATGCCACGATGTGCTCACATACAGACAGCTGATGCCTGGCAGACATGTAAAAATAGAAACCAGATGTAATTAATTATCATACTTAAATATATGTTTATTTTTTTTTTCATTTACATTTGCAAGGTGCGGTGTGGAACGAAGCAGACCAGAGCTTATACATACATGGCAGACACCTGCCAGACATCTAAAAATAGAAAACACATTTATTTATTTATTTATAGGTGTGTTTGTGTTTCCACAGCATGGCATGGTGCTCAGCAACTCTAACAGGTGCCTTAGTAATATATGTGAAGGTATACTAGTTTTTATAACATACAACGGGCTACATGGATAGAGTTACGGTCTTATGTGTAGTAGGTCCCGGGTTGGCATCCATAACAGGCAGAATATGTCTGTAACTTCTTCTTCTTTTGTCTTTTTCCAGTTAGGGGTCGCCACAGTGGATCACCTGTCCGCTCATGATTGGCAGTGGTGTTTTACAGTGTCGAGTTGCCAGCCCGGTGCCCAACCTTCCACAGAAGGCACACACAAGCACTCACACCTAGGACCAATTTAGATTGTCCAATCCACCTGCAGTATGTCTTTGGGATGTGGGAGGAAACCGGAGCACCCGGAAGAAACCCACGCAACCACAGGGAGGACATGCAGACTCCGTACAGAAGGCACCCCAGCCGAGGATCGAACTGGAGAACCTCTTGCTGTGAGGTGACAATGCTAACCACTGCACCACCATGGCCGCCCCAAAATTTGTTTGCGTCTTTCGGCTTTTCCCGGTTAGGGGTTGCCACAGCGGAACTTCGGTCCGGTAATGATTGGTAGTGGATTTTTACGTACCGGGTTACCAACCCCGACGCACAACCTTCAGTGAAGGCACGCCCCATTCACATATGCCTCCATACAGAAGACGCTCTAACTGAGAATCAAATGGGACAACGTCTTACTATGAGGCGACAATGCTACCGCAGCACCACCACCATATGTCTGTAACTAAATGTAATATTTTTGTTTAATTTCATGAAACTGTTGTAAACTTTGGCAATGCTGTGCTCTGCTAAGCACTGCTCAGTCATGCTAAGCAGTGCACAAACATGCTAACAGCTACCAATGGTTGTTCATAGGTTGGTACTAGGCTATCGGCCCTAAGGCCTATGCAAGCCTAGCCATAACAATTCCCTGGAAATTTTTTCCCACAATATTTACTTCTCTGGGCCCCTGTCTAGCAGGGCGACTGACATGATAACCGGGGTGAATTTCCTATCTCCCATCCAATCATCAAGGTTCCTTTTGAAGAGGGCCAATAAGGTGCTCTGCTTGACATGTATGGGCAATCTATTCCAGAGTATGGGAAGTCTCTGGGTCAGGAACCTATCCCTCCAGCATGTTTTGTTCATTGTGATGATAAGGTTTAGATCCCTGGAGCATGTGGCTCTGAGGGATTGGGATTTCTTTAAGTGGAGCATGTCCAACAGCTCAGGGTTTGACATGGCCTTGTATGTTAAGCAGAGATTGCCTCTGAGTAGACGATATGCCACAGAGTATAGCTGGAGTTTTTTTAGACAGCCAGCATATGGCATCTGCTTTAGGCCTGTGATTCTTTTAGTGAGGTATTTCTGTGGCCTTTCCAGCTGTTGCAGATGTCTTGTGAGGTACATACCAAATGGGGCATTAAACTCTATAATGGGTCTAATGAGGGATGAGTACAGTGGGACAATGACCTCCTTTTTTCTGGATAAAAAGCCCTTAGTGATGAGGTGTGCCACGTAGAAGGATTTCCTGACTGTTGTGGCGATGTGGTTATCGAAAGTGAGACCACTGTCCACTTGTGTCCCTAAGTCTCTCATCACACTTTCGATGTTTAGTGTCCTGCCACCTATGTGGTAGTTCATGGGTACATGTTTTTTTCCAAAGGGGATGACTATACATTTCTTGGCATTAAGCTTGAGCCCATGGCTCTGGCACCAGGCATCTGTTCCTCTAAGGCCCTTTTGTAGAATATCTACATCATTTGGGGATTCAATAATGGCTCCCAGTTTGCAATCATCTGCAAACTTTGTTAGCCAGAGTCCCTTAGTGTTGGCCTGTACTTCAGAGAAGTAGATTCCAAACAAGAGTGGTCCAAGGACTGAACCCTGAGGTACTCCACTTGTCACTTGTCTGGAGCTGGATTTGGAGTCGGCTACTTTTATAGTCTGGGTTCTGTCAGTAAGCCAGTTGACAACCCATCAAGTGATGTAGGGATTTATGCCCAGCTTAGTAAGTTTATCTATGATTCCAGAGTGGGGGATGGTGTTGAAGGCCTTGGCGAGGTCCAGATAGGCTGTGTGGACCTCCTTACCCTCGTCCACAGCTCTGGAGACCAATTCGAAGAAGTCAATCAGATTCAGGAGACAAGATCGGCCCTTCACAAACCCAAACTGGGTGGGGTCCAGTGTCTGGAGGTTGCCAATGTCTTTCTCTATAAGTTCCATGATAATGCATTCCATGCCCTTGCAGATCAGGCTTGTCAGACTGATGGGACGGTAGTTCCCAGGATCGAAGGAGGATCCTTCCTTGTGGAGCGGGATAACTGTAGCTGTGCGCCACTCAGTGGGCAGGAAGCCTGAGGTGAGGCTATGATTAAACATGACACTTAGGTGGGGTGCCAGTTCATTTCGTAGTTCATGTAGTACACAGCCTGGGATGTCATCTGGTCCCATGGATGCTGTATTATTAGCTTTGGAGAGTGCTGTTTCTACCTGTGTGGTTGTGATTATTGGAATTTGGCAATCTTTTGGTATTGAGATGGGCCCTTTAGGGGGTGAGGGGGGAGTGAAGTTGGCACTAAATCGATCTGCCAGGATATTGGCAATATCCTTGGGATCAGTATATTTAATGCCATTCTGTTGTAGCTCAGAGCAGATCTGAGCATTGCCATTTAGATTCTTGACATAACTATAGAATGC
Organism: Protopterus annectens; assembly: GCF_019279795.1. Lineage (NCBI taxonomy): Eukaryota > Metazoa > Chordata > Ceratodontiformes > Protopteridae > Protopterus > Protopterus annectens. The sequence continues at coordinate 449,306,317 of NC_056739.1, forward strand.
CTTGTGGTTGTCTTTGGAATCTTTGGCAATTTTATTTTCGTAACTAGCTTTTGAGGATTTTATGAGGGATCTCAGCTTCTTACTGAGGCTGGTGAGGGAGTTTTTTGCATCCTGGGATTTTCCTCTTTTCTGCAACAGTTTCTTCCTTCTGTTGTATAGTTTGTTTCTGCCAGGGGACCACCAGATTGGCTTCCTTTTTTTGGATAAGAGCATCTTGGTTCTATTTGGGATGGCACGATTCATGCATGAGTGGATGTACTCGTACAGTGCCTTAGTGTAGGATTCTGCAGTCGAACTTCCAGATCCCGTCTGCATGGGTGTTGTGAAGTTTGTCACTTCTGACTTCAGTAGCATGAAGTTGGCTTTGGAGAAGTTTTTTAAGGAGGTTTCCTTACTGGGGGGGTTGGGGTGGGATGTGGATGTCAAGGGTGATTTGCTTATGGTCAGACCTGACCAATGAGGGGGTGACCAATGGTGTGGAGCATCTATTTCCCATGTTGGTAACTACCAGGTCCAGTATATTGGAGCCCCTGGTGGGACAATGGATTAGTTGATCCAGGGCATTGGAATTTATGAATTCCAAGAACTGTTGGGAAAAGGAGTTGGTACCTGAGTAGTTTTCCCAATTAATGGCAGGGTAGTTGAAATCACCTAGTATTAGGGTGCTTGATTGTATCTTAATATTTTCCAGTATGTTTAGGAAGGTGTAGTGAGAATCTTGGGGTATGGTGGGGGATCTGTAGAAAGCTACAATTTGGATTGCAGTCTTACCTTGTGTTAATTGCACCTGGAGAATTTCAGATGCATTATGTTGGGCAACTAGCCTGAAGGTGTGAATATTCTTGGTGAATATGGACACTCCTCCACCTTTAGTGTTTCGGTCTTGGTTTTGTGGCCGAAAAGTGTGGTAAGAATTGTAGCCTGGTATTGCAGGGGTGCTCTCTGGAGCCTTGAACCAGGTCTCAGTCACTGCACAGATATCAATGTTTTCCATTTTTAGGAGTGCCTCGAGAGAGTGCATTTTGAGGTTTAGACTTCTAGCATTTAGTAGCATTACCTTCAGATTTTGCATGCTTGTATCTGTTACGGTGATGGTTTTATCCTTTGAACCTTGCCTAAAAAAGGCACTATAGGGGTGGCAAGAGCTTTAGCCAGTAACCTGAATCCCAGGGGTGACAGGTGCAGACCATCTCTGGCAAAGCATCGTGGTTTGTCGATCATGTCTTCCCAGGCAGACAAATACTGGATCCCATTTGAATGACACCAGAAGCTTAGCCAATTGTTGAAGTCAATCATTTTGTCCTTATACTGTGGTATCATACTGGGTGAAGGCAGGATGCTACTCAGGGCTAGGGTCATACCTGCCTGGGTCACATGATCCAAGAGCTCTTCCATGTCTCTTTTCATGTAGTCCAGGGAGGTACGTCTCAAGTCATTTATTCCAGCATGGACAATGACAGAGTCATATTTGTATATGTTGTGGAGTGACTTGAGTGCATGCGTTATGTGGTGGATCCTGGCACCCGACAGGCAGCTGACTGTAATTTTCTCCTTGTTCAGCCTGGTGAGTGGGACATCAGTGTGCCTGACTATAGAGTCACCTATGACTAAAGTGTTGGGTACATTGTCTTGCCTTAGGGGCTGTTGTTGGGTGGCACACTGGTGTTGTGAGCTATGTGTCACTTTGGTTGTGACTGGTGTTTGTTTGCTTTGCGGAGGTCCTTGTTGCTTGGGCAGGTTAATGTTAAGGGCCTCTGCATATGTGGGTTTAGTGTTGCTATGTGTGGGAGTTGATGGTGTGGGTTTTGAAGGGCTATGAGTTGCTAGAGGTGTAATGCAGGTGTTATCCTTCTCCTCTTGACTGTCTAGCACAGTCTTGACTGGAGAGAGCTTTGCTTCCAGTTTGGCTATGTAAGTGCATCTCTCGCAGGTTGTAGTGTTGGGTGGTAGGAGGAGAGGATTGTCTGTGTACAAGAGGCAGTTGCCGCATTGCCCCAGTATGCCCAGATTCACCAGGTGGACAGGAGAAACCACCAGAAGCTGACCCTTGGACATGCCTGTTTAGGTGCTTTCTTGTAAGGTTTAAGAGCAGTTTTCCCTTACCTTTGCAAGGTACTTTGCAATTGTAGGCTGTTTAGTGCCTATGATTAATTTCTCCTTATTGACAAGGAGAGCTGAGTGCTTGTATCAGTTTCAGGCTTCCTAGTGCTTTACAGCAGGTTCTAGAGCAAGTGCTAGTCACAGGGGTTCAGATTTTAATGCTGCTACTGAGAAACCAGCTAGTTTTAAGGGAAAATTTGAAGAGCAGACTTTCTGGCACCTGGAATAGTTTAACTGTAGCCTTGTAGTGCTGCATGATGTGAAAAATTTGCAAACACATGCGTTTTTAAGCCAGAAAGCTGAAAGGGATAGAAATCAGCCCAAAAAGGCTAATAAAATTACAATTTCAGAGCTGGAAATCACTCCTCTAGCATTAGATAGGCAGTACAATGCTCATCAGTCCCACTGGTAGGCAGTAGGACTTCCCTCTGCCACAGCAAGGTCTGGATAGCTCTGAGCACAGAAAATAAAGTCCTGAGACAAGCAAGGCCTGGGATATGGACTGGCTAGAAAAGTTGGGAAATGAGCAAAGTGCTAAGCCTCGTTAAAACCACGGTTCTGCAAGTTTTCATGCTGCTTGGCTTCACTTAGCTGGTTTGCACACAGCTAAGCAACGTGGTGCTTTTTGGAATGTTGCTGAATGACGTATAAGGGAGGAAAAACAGCCTATATTAAGCCCAATAGATGAAATTTCTGCAACAGTTATTGTAGTTCCATCAACTGTTGGTATGGCTACTGGTGTTGGTGAAGGTGTGAGTTTTCGGGTGCAGCAGTGGGGCATTCAGGAGTCCAGGTTCATGGTCGGGCCATGAACTGATGCAGAGCAGATGCCAGGGCTCAGAGTGTAAGGCGGAGTCCTGGGACAGTTTGGCAAGGCAACTCACCAGTTTTACTGGTATCTCCTGCACAGGTGAGCAGTGTCATCACCATTTTGATGATCTGAAAAGGAGGAAGAGGAGAACCCTGGACACCTGGGTCCAGGAAACTCAAGCTGGGTATGCTCCACAAGTATGTAAGTATGTCTTCTGAATGTCTGCAAAACTGGTATGCATAATCTCTCCCAACAGCTGCAGCTGAGAGGGCTTACAATGTTGAGCCCCATGTTGGACACCTGGCCAGGCTATGCCGTGAGCATGGTAAATACAGATTTAGTATGCCAACTGTAGTGCAATAATCAAGACAGAGTTAAGCATTTACTACAATAAAGTATACACAAGAAAAAATGTAGTGCAATAAATGGGCATGTATAGCTGTAGTGTAATAAATGGGCAATTAGTGCTGTAGTGCAATAAGTGAACAATAAGACCTGTATTTCAATAAAGCATTAGCAATACCAATAACAGTAAGCAAAATGTTATTCAGAAAGATTGTGTTGTCAAAACCATTGCAGTAGAGCTGTTTGTATTGATTGCATGTGGTAAGACTGGTGCAGTCAAGTGTAACACTGTAATAGCTGTAGCCAGCAAATCTAATGGTCTGCAAACTGTGCTGGTGAACTCATAGTACTGTCCAAGGCTGTCTCCAGGCCAATATTGGTGACATAATGCTCTCTCTTCCTCAGACATCAGGTAATAAAGGTATATGGGTGAGGTAGCCCAGTCCATGGGCAGATACTGTGTGTGGACTGCAGAGATATGTCAAACCAATGATAATAAAATGTGTTCACTAGCATTGGTGATTCTAAAATAAAGCTTATTTCATATACGCAGTATGGTTGTATTCCATGCATGTGTGTTCTGTCACTGCAGTCTACTAAACACTATAATAGTACTAAAATGCCAGAGGAATGTACTGTAACTTGCATTGCTCAATTCATAGTATAGTTCCAGGTGATCTCCAGGCAAGTATCAGTCACTCAATAGTCAGCAGTGACTTAGTAGCTCAGTCTGTAAAATGCTTTGTATGCAGTACATTTTGCCGCACACAGTCCTGGGTTCAAATCCAGTGGTATGAAGCACTAACTTTTCAGTATCAGTCACGTAATGCTCACATTTTCTCTCCCACCAGGAACACAACAAATATCGCTGAGGCGGTCCCTATTATGAGCCGATAGTGTGTTTAGATTTCACAGAATGTTAACATCAATACCAAGAATGCATTCATCAGCATTGAGTCAGAAATAAAGCTGTGTAATCCCAGTAAGGCTGTATCCCTTGCATGTCTGTACTAAGTTGCTGCAGCCAGTTATTACAATATTTGCAGATGTTCCCTGCAGTCACAGCTATTGGGTTCTGCTCCCATGCCTGCCAACTACAGCATGACGGCTATCTAGTTTACTTACTGTACACAAACATGCCTCTCAAGTGTCACAATTTCCTGTAATGTAATTAAAACTGCCTAATCCATCTGTCACATGATTACTAGATAAAGTATTACCCAGAAGGCAATGTATTACCAAATCCATTTGCAGAACACCTGGGTGGTTATGTAAGTCCACATTATGTGAAAAGTACAGTTTTGTACCTACCATAAATGTAGATGTTCGAGGATCCCCATTGCTGCAGTCCTTACTATTGGGTAGTCCGCTGTCCAGTCGGCCGAATACCAGAGGCTGGCGTCGGTCAGGCGCATTACAGGGTACTAATGCGCATGACCTTTCTTGCCCCAGATGTCAGAAGACCCTAAAAGACAAGGCCCAAAATACCTGCACCAAAAATATGTACAATATATACAAGAATATATACAAAAATATCAGCATGTAACCTCACCTACACAACCACCCCTAAACACAGAGGGAAGGAGGGAGACTGCAGCAATGGGGATCCTCGAACATCTACATTTATGGTAGGTACAAAACTGTACTATGTTCTTCGTTCCCCATTGCTGCAGTCCTACTATTGGGTAGAATCCCAAAGCAGAGGTAAGGGAGGCTGGCAAATCATAAAGAAGTAGGAGCTGACAACATGCCCTGCAAAACAGCTGTGGCAAAATCAGCTCTAGACTTAGAGTAGATAGGAAGGTGATAATGCTTAGAGAAAGTATGCACTGAACTCCAAGTAGCTGCCTCCAAAATATCCTTAGTTGCCACCCCTTAGAAATGCTGTTCAACTGGTAGTAGCCCTAGTGGAATGCAGCCTAATCTCAGCTGGAATCTCTTTGACATGATGGGAATAAGCAAATGCAATGCAAAAGCCAATCCACCTAGAAATAGTTTGTTTTGACACAGGCTTGCCCTGAACTCAAAGCAAAAGAAACAAACAACTGCTGAGACTGCCTAAAATCCTTAGTCCTGCTTAAATAATAACGCAATTGCCTGTGTACATCCAAAGTGTGCAAAATCTTTTCCCCTTTATTTTGGGGGTCTGCATAAAAAGTAGGCAAATGAATAGTTTGGTTTAAAGCCACACTAGAAACCACCTTAGGCATAAAGGAAGGATTAGTACGTAATGATACCCTATCCTTATGGAAAATCAAAAAGGGCTCTACTGCCATAAGGGCCTGCAACTCAGACACCCTTCTTGCAGAAGTAATAGCCAACAGAAAAGCAGTCTTCCATGACAAGTATTTCAATTCAGCAGTAGCCGCAGGCTCAAAAGGTTGTAGAGTAAGTTTTTCCAACACAAAATTGAGATCCCAAGCAGGAGTAGGAGCTCTCATTGGGGTCTTATATTCTTTGCCCTCTAAGAAACTGCTTGAACAAAGGATGCGAAAACAATGGTGGGTCACAATCATAGTGAGCTGAAATTGCTGCAGCATGAATCTTAATGGAAGAGAAGGACAAACCTTTGTCCAATAACTCAGTAAGATATTGAAGAGCCACACTCAAATTAGGCTCAGAAATCTCCAAATTCTTTGAAATAAAAATCTCTTCCATTTTTCTCTTGTACTAGGTCTTCTAGCTTCCATAATCACATTTAAAACTTGTTGAGGAAGTTGAGACCTGCTGTGTTTCAACACAGAATATGCCAGGCTGTTAGATGAAGAGAGTGAAGCTTGACATTGAGCAGATGACCGTCCTTCTGAGATAACAGATGAGGAATCAGAGGTAAAGGCCATGGAGGCTTCTTTACCAGACTCAGTAGTGGGTACCAGTGTTGCCGAGGCCAATCTGGAGCTATCAAAATCATCCTTGGCCTGTCTTGTCTGTCCTTTAATAGTACCTTTGGAAGAAGAGGCAGAGGTGGAAAGGCATACACATGAAGGTTTTTCCAACTGAAAGACAGAGCATCCACTTTCCAAGCTGTGTGATGAAACCCCTTTGTGCAATACTTTGGCAGCTGGTGGTTTAGTGGAGAAGCGAACAGATCTATGTCTGGAGTTCCCCATGACACTGTCAATTTCTGAAATACATGAAGATCCAGTTTCCACTCGTGGGGATCCATGATTTGTCTGCTTAACACATCTGCTAAGGAGTTCTGTGCTCCGGCAGAAACCTTGCCTGAAGAGTTAGTTGCAAGCGCAGTCTCCCATAAAATCATTGCTTGCCTGCATAGAGGATAAGAATGTGTTCCCCTTGCTTGTTGATGTACCACATGACAGTTGTGTTGTCTGTTAGAATCAACACCTGCCCTGGAAGAAGTAACTCCTTGAAAGCCATTAATGCAAACTGGACTGCTAACATCTCCTTCATGTTGATATGTAGATGCTGGAGTCTGGCAGGCCACTTGTCTTGTATCCACTTTCCATTTAGATGAGCTCCCCAAGCAATGTCCGAGGCATCTGTCGTTAAAATCTGACCGGGTCACAGAGAGTCCCTTGTTTAGGTGACATTCCTGAGCCCACCACAAAAATTCTTTTGAAGGCAAGGTATTATTTGAATGACAGTGTCCAAATCCTGGCAGTGCTGTGTCCATACATTTTGAGATACCATTGTAGCTTCCTCATATGCAGTTTGGCATTGGGAAGCACCAGAATACAAGATGCCATGAACCCTAATGCTTGAAGGACTGTCCTTGCAGTCAGCACGGACTGATGAGATAGTTGATGGAAGTAAAGTGATAGACTCTTTTGTTTGTCCGGGGTTAAAGGCCATCTGGGCTGCTGTATTCAGTCTCACACCCAGAAAGCACATGTCTTGAGAGGGTACTAGACTGGACTTTATTTCGTTCACAGAATACCCTAGGCATCTTAGCACTGCTATAACATATTCCAGATGCTGTAGAAGGTCTTCCTTTTCTTGAGCCAGAATCAAGGATAGATTTGAATTCCTTGTAGCCTGAAGTAAGCTATCACTGGAGCCAGAACCTTTGTGAATACTCTTAGATAAGCCAAAGGGCAATGCAGAGAACTGATAATGAGAATTTCCAGTTCCTGCAACTTAGCCTTATAGGCACATAGCTTCCTTGAGATCTAAAGTTACCATCCAGTGATCTTTGCCCAGCAGAGGTAAAAGCTCAACATCTTGAACTTGGGAATGTCCTGATAAGTGTTGAGGAGAGATAAATAAATTGGTCTCCACGTGTTTAGGAACAGGCGAGAATAAAATCCTTTCTGATACAGGAACTGGCTGAATGGCCCCATCTGGAGTAACTGAGAAATTTGCTTGTGAGCCTCTTTTCTTTGTGGAGGAGGAACGTCTGGCATGCCTTTGAAAGGAGGCATTGTATGGGAATAAAACCTGTAACCGTGGTGAATGATATCCAACACCCATCTGTCTTGAGTAATTAAATCCCAATTTCCTTTGAAAGAGACAGTCTTCCTCCCAAAGGAGCTACCAGGCGAGAATCTACTGGCAGCTGAAAAGGCAGGTCATTGGGTCTGTTTCCTCACCAGAAGTCTGAGCAGGTGAACTCCCTGTTCTAGGCCTAAAAGAACCTTGAGCTCTGCTAGACTGGGAATCATAAGCAGGATATGTCCACCCCTTAGCAGGCCAATTTCTACTAAACTTGGTGGCTGCACCTGCAAAAATCTTTAACAGTTTGCATAGACTTAGCTTTGTCCTCCATTTTCTTTAAAACTGCTTCCACAGGCGAACCAAACAACACATCAGACTGTAAAGGAGCATCCAAAATCCTTGTCTTAACATGCTCAGCTAAATTCTGATCCCTCAACCAGGCATGCCTGAAGAACAGAACTAGTGGCAGCCACCCTCGAGGAGGCCTGTACAGCATCAAAACCACATTGCAAAGAATGCTTACCCACTTGTTCAGACACATGAACCAAATCCAGCAACTCTTTACACTCAATACCTTCCGCCAAAGCATCCACCTTAGATTTCAATTGTGAAAGGAGATAATTTTGATATTTTAGCATGTGAAACTGACAATTCAACGCCTCATGGCTAGAGTGGAATAAGTATACACTTTCTTACCCCTCCTATCCAAAGCCCTTGCCTCTTTATCAGAGGGAACAGGATTTTTAACCACAGAGGCCTTAACACCTTTAGGCCCCTGAGAAACAGTTTCTGGGTCCGCCCTAGGACTCTTAAAGAAATACTTATGAGCTTCAGGCACCCTATAGTACCTATCGGGTTTAACAGGAGCAGGAGGCAAAGCGTCAGGGTTCAGGAAGCCTCTGCAAAACATCTTCCACCACATTCAACACAGGAGCTATAGCTAAGGGCCTATGCTGGGGTAAAAACAAGAATTCCCTAAGCCTTTTCCTGGAATCAGAGTAATCCTGGCCTTCCCATTTAAAGTGCTCCCTCATGGAATGCAGAGTCTCTGAAAATGAGAAATCCTCAGGAGGAGAAGCTGTAGGAGTGGAATCATCCACATCAGAATCAGAATAAGGAGGATACTCCTGCAAATCTTCCACAGAAGACTCAGAAGCCTCTGAACACTGTTCAAAACTATCAAACTCTGGTTCCACCCTGGGCCTCTTATCAGGAGGGGGCATAGAACCTCTAATCATAGAAATCAAATCTTCTGCCATTTTAAGCATATGTTTCTTAGGTACAGAACCCGAAATGCTAGGAGAAGCCCCACTGAAGCTGAACTTGGCCTACCTCAAAGAAGTTTTGGCAACAGAAGGAGAGGCTCTAACTACCTTGGGAAGAGAGGAAGAACAGTTACCTCCCTCAGCCTGGCCTACCTCCGGAGAAGGCACATCCTGTAACAGTAAAGTTTCTGCCTGAAACTCCATAGAAACTCCTGGCAAAACCTCTGGCTCCACTGAGCCTTCTAAAGAACCGACGTCCGGGACTGCCGGTTCATCAACCCTAGGCTTTGTCCTTGCGCTTCTTGGGCGCGGCGGGCGTCGGCATCCGGCGGCATTTTATGATTGCAACGCTTCCCAAACACTAACCTGGCACAGTCTAACCTCCTCTTAATAGTGCAACCAACACTAAACAAGGTATACACAAGGTATGGTAATCCCTATGAGGTATCTGTTTCCCACAAAATACAGTTATTCACTTTTTCTGACATCCGGTTAAATACTGAGGCAAGAAAAACCAAAATGTTCCCAACGGGTACTTAGCCAACTCTGATTCGGTCTGAAACAATATTTCAGAACGCCAACCTGCACAAAGACTGAGGATATGACGCCGGTCATGCGCATTAGTACCCTGACGCACTGACGCCAGTCCCTAATGCGCCCTGACCGACGTCAGCCATATACTCTGGTATTCGGGCCGACTGGACAGAGGACTACCCAATAGTAAGGACTGCAGCAATGGGGAACGAAGAACATCTATTCTGTGTAGTGGTGTACCTGCATTTGTTACTGCTTGGCCCATACTGACCCATGCTAACAGCTTGACAGGTATGTACATACTACATCAGTTTAGGAGAACTGTAGTCACTATATTCAAACCTGGCACTACACACTTGTAGAGTTTGTATTTCAGTGTATTGAGGGATATAATATGCAATGTCAGTAATGGAATGTTTCTCTCTCTCCCCACCCCTTATCTTCATTTATTTATTACTGTTATTTATTATTATGATTTAATATTAGCATATTTTGTTCAACTATCTTTTAGAAAATGTGGTTGATTTTTGTTAAGTGTTATTATGATGCAATATTAACATATTTGTTTTACTGTTTTGTTGGCTCTCTGGTTTACCTTTTACTGGCATGCTGGTACCATACTGACTGTTGTTACTTAATGTTGTGTTGCACGTTATACATTAATATGTATTTGAATGAATAAATATGTTGTTTGATTCTGCTAATACTAACACTGTTTTTGTTATTACTAACTGTATCGTATTGCTATACCTCATTTACCACAGCACATCAAGGTAGGCCAGTTCCAGCTGATTCCCCAACCTTGGCTCAACCGGCCATGGCACCAGGTCCCAGCAGGTCTGGGACCCAGACCAGTGGTGCTCCCTTGGCTGACCCTGCACTACCTGCGATGTTGGGTAGTACCACCCCATGGGACAGGGCCCAGACCCCCCCCCCCCAGGGAGCAGTGGCAGACAGAAGTGTTGTCATCCAAGCAGAGCTGACAGTCTTGGTGCACAGGATAGTCCACTATAGCTATGACCACTGCCTGTGTTGGACTGAGGGCATGGTGGCCACCCTGGTGGGGCAGTCTCACCCTGGTGCCTAGCCTCCAGTGCAGCCACCCTCTGGGATGTGATGAAGCAGTGTCAACAGTCCCATGGGTGGGGACGTGAGTCACACTGCTGCTGCCTGGAGGCATGTGGGACTCTGATTCAACAACACCCTTCCTATCCAAGGTGTTCACCCCCCTCATGTGTCACACACCACCCCTCTCTGCTGTGTTGTCTTGTCTGTTTGCAAATGCATCCTCACCTACCCAACTTACTTCCCCCCACACATACCTATGCCCCTTTCCCAACATTCCACTCTCACCTTTAAAAAAAAAAATGGGCACCTGTCTCAAAAAAAAAAAATCCCATACATAGCTCTCCATTTCACACACATGTCCACTGGACACACATAATTTGGTCCCATTTGCTTGACAACACAGTTATAATGTCCTCACCCCTCTCTCTGGGGTTTGAGAATCCAACTTCATTTACAAATCCTGGCAAAGTGCACAGTTGCTGCTGTACAAGAAATGGATAGCTATGGTTCTTTCCTACACCCTTCCTGCACATCCCTCCCTGCCTTTCACTATGTTTTTCCTTCTGCTTGCCCCCATTTCACCAGTTTCCCATCTCCCTTTTTTCTTTTATTTATATTTTTTAGCACATCGGTCAGCTTCGCTAAGCTCAGCTAAATACAGCTACAATGACTATATGTGTTTCCAACATTGTAAGACACATGTACAAAATGAACACCACTGCCATGTTTCAAACCCAAGCACATCACACCTGCATTAAACTGTTATGCCACACAAGTCTTACTTAAAATGAGGTTTAAACAAAACATAGTAATTGTCAATTATAGTCATTAGGTGTGTTTCAGTGGAGCTGCACACCATGCCGCACTGCGCAAACTTGAGTAAAAAGTAATGGAATAAATTGGAGTGCACCTTGGACTCTGGTGAACAGTACACTACTAAACAGCCAACATACATGATAATCGATGTAACTAAGGCCTGTGATGGCAGGTAAATGTGCCCTTCTATCAGCAACATGTAAAAAGTCACCTGCTAAGGTATTCATAGAAAAATACATATTCAACTGGGACTCTGGTGCAAAAATACATCCATATAAAGTCATGCACATACTGATGGATGTAAACTGTTTGTCACAGTCTGTATGTGTGCACAAATATCATGCAAATACACCTGTGCTAGCAGTGACTCAGTAACTCAGTCTGTTAAATGCCTTGCATACAGTGCATTTTGCCACACATAGTCCTGGGTTCAAATTCAGTGTTGTGTTGCATTTCAATTCCATTATTGTGAAGACAGCAGTTAATGAATGACTCATGCACTCATTATCCACACAAAGCATTGCAAAGTAAATAACTGTTTTTTACTGCTGGAAGTCACAGGCCTGCAGGTAGGGACACATCACATATCCGTATAGCATCACTACACATTGCCTAGTACTCTGTTATTGACACAGTTGCCTAACACACTTACCTTAAACACATGTCGAAATTGGAGTGTAAAGGGTACCGACACCCTGGCTCTGCCTCTACAGCAAGGTTGACAAAGCTAACACAGATACACCCACAGCTTGTTGTCCTCCAAAGCATTGAAAATTACTGCCTATGTCTATTACCTGCAGCAGCAGCTGCAGCCTGTGGTACACGGATTCACTTTAGAAGATCGAATTCCCAAAATCTCGAACCTCATATGGTCGAGACCAAAAGATCGAGTTTTGGAAACTCGAACTTCTAAAAATGAAACGCAAAAAAAAAAAAGTCAAACATTGCTTTTGCAGGGGGGCTTTGCCCCCCCTACTTAAATATACCAACTCCGAGATCGTGCTACTGTGGGGAAAAGGGAAATCTTCCATATTGCGCTGTATGAGCTAAAACGGAGATTTCACTTCCTGTCAACACCACAAAAAAGATAACAACATTACGTACACATAGAGCATACAAGAAGCCTTGCCTCTGTGTGCATGTAACGTTTTAAGGTAAGTAAAGTGTTATTTTTTAAAATTTTACATATTTGATATACTGAAATGTCGATCATATGGTCTCGACCATATCACATTCGAGATTTCAGTATTTTGATTATGTAAAGTGCTTCCGTGGTACACACAGCTCTATGTAAAGGTTTCTGCTACAGACCTACCTTCTGCAATGATGTAGTCTCCCCACCTCAGTAATCTCCATCTCAACAGCTAAGAAAGGGACCCTGTTCTACATGAAGGCCTTACATATTGCACAGTGGTTGCATCTCATTGGCTAATGATAGTGCAACTCAACTGTTTTGGCACTATCAGAGTCACAAATTAGTTTAGAGGCTATTACCTTATAATGAGCAGCATGTTAAAATGCAGGCAGTTGGCTATGGGCAAACATTCTGTATGAGACGTTCCTCACACAACACATCACTGCAAAACAGTACTAGCAGCACATTTCAAAAGAGTAGTACAGCACTCCACCAAGTATATAACTGTGTTTTGTGTATAACAGGATTGATATGGGAGGATAGAATTATGGGGGGAAAAGGGAGTATAGTTGTAAGCCTGTCGTAGACCTGAGGTAATGACATGTCATTGATACCCTGCTGTCTTACACATACAGGGGACATACAATATATCAGGCTTGCATTGCGTTTTGTCATTGTGGCACACTGCTGTTGGACTGTCCCAATATAGTGGTTGTAATAGCACATTGCTATTTGTCCAGCACTGGTCTTATGACAAATTATTGGGCAGTTGGCCTTAGGGGACACACCACAGTGGAACAGAGTCTTGGATGTATGATCATACAGCAGAATCTCTTATGGCAAACAGGGAACTACCTAGGTTCATAGGTAGGTACTAGGCTATCTGCCCGAAGGCATTTATAAGCCATCCGGAATGTGTTGGTTTTCGCAACCCCCTTAGATTAGTTCCTTGTGCCTCTGTCCAGCAGAGTCATTGAAGTGAACCCTGGGGTAAACTTTCTGTTTCCCATCCACTCATCAAGGTTTCTCTTGAAGAGGGTTAGCGAGGAGCTCTGCCTAAGGTAGACTGGAATCTTGTTCCAGAGCATGGGAAGTCTCTGGGACAGGAATCTATCCCTCCAACACGTCCTATTTATTGTTGTGGTGAGGTTTAGATCCCTGGAGCGTGTGGCTCAAGGAGATATGTTTTTTTTTAGGTGGAGCATGTCCATCAATTCTGGGTTGGACCTGGTCTTGTATGTCAGGCAGAGTTCACCTCTGAGTAGGTGGTATGCAACCGAGTACAGCTGGAGTTTCTTCAGTCGAGCTGCATAGGGCATCTGCTTGAGCCAAGTGATCCTCTTGGTGAGGTACTTCTGTGGTCTTTCCAGTTGTTGCAGGTGTCTTATAAAGTACATCCCAAATGGGGCACTGTACTCTATGATGGGTCTGATGAGTGATGCATAGAGGGGCCCAATGACCTCTTTTGATCTGGATGAAAACCCTTTTGTGATTAGATGCGCCACACAGAAAGATTTTCTAACCGCTTCGGCAATGTGATTATCAAAGGAGAGGTTACTATCTACTTGGGTCCCCAGATCCCTTATTACGTCTTCCGTATTAAGGGGGCTACCACCTATGTGGTAGTTTGTGGGTACTTTGTTTTTTCAAAAGAGGATGACTATGCACTTTTTGGCATTTAGGTTGAGGCCATGGTTTTGACACCAGGTATCTGTCTCAGTGAGACCCTTTTGGAGGATGTCTGTGTCAGCCGGAGAGTCAATTATAGCCCCTAGTCTGCAGTCGTCTGCGAACTTGGTCAGCCATAGTCCTCCTGTGCTTGCCTGTACCTCTGAGTAGTACATGCCGAACAGGAGGGGCCCTAGGACTGAGCACTGGGGAATGCCACTTGTAACCAATTTAGAGTCAGACCTAGCTCCCGCAACTCTTACCATGTGGGTTCTGTCTGTGAGCCAGTTGGCAACCCATCTCATGACGTAGGGGTTTCTGTTCAGGCTTGTGAGCTTGTCTATAATACCTGAGTGGGGAATGGTGTCGAAGGCCTTTGTGAGGTCTAGGTAAGCTGAGTGGACCACCTTTCCCTCGTGTATATCCTTGGTAACAGTCTCAAAGAAGTCTACCAGGTTTAGGAGGCATGATCTGCCCTTAACAAAGCCGAACTGGGTAGGGTCCAGTGTTTGGAGGTTTCCAATGTCTCTGTTAATGAGATCCATGATGATGCACTCCATAGCTTTGCAGACCAAGTTAGTCAGGCTTATAGGGCGATAGTTCCAGGGGTCCATTGTGGCTCCACCTTTGTGGAGTGGAATAACCGTTGCTGTGCGCCACTCTGTGGGCACATAGCCTGTGGAGAGGCTGAGTTTAAACAGTGTGTTTAGGTGAGGGGTTAGGTCATCTTTGAGCTTGTGTAGGACACAGCCTGGGACACCGTTCATTCCCATTGATGCTGTGTTTTTGGCTTTGGAGAGGGCTGTTTTAACCTGAGTGTCTGTGATTTCAGGGGCACTACATTCTTCTGGTATAGTTATGGGCCTTTTTGGGGTGAGAGGTGGGTGAAGTTTGCACTGAACCTGTCTACCAGGATTTTGGCTATATCGGTCTGTTCAGTGTATTTTCTGCTATTCTGCACCAACTCAGAGCAGATCTGAGAATTGCCACTTAAATTCTTGACATAGCTAAAGAATGCCTTGTGGTTATCTTTGGAGTCCATGGCAATTTTTCTTTCGAAGCTAGCCTTGGATGATTTTATGAGGGAACGTAGTTTCTTGCTGATACTGATCAGGGATGTCTTCCCTTCTTGGGATTTTACTCTTTTCTGTACAAGTTTCCTCCCTGTATTGTATGGCTTGTTTATGGCAGGGGTCCACCAAACTGGTTTCCTTTTCTTAGAGGAGTAAGTCTTGGTTTTGTTTGGGATAGCACAATCCATGCATTCTTGTAGGTGCCCGTAGAGTGCATTAGTAAATGATTTTGCAGCTTGGACAGCATTATCCTTTAGCATGGGGGCTTTGAAACATCCCACCTTGGTCTTACGTAATGTGAAGTTTGTTTTTGAAAAGTTTTTCACGGTGGTTTCCTTGACCAGGGGTGGTGGCAGAATGTGGATATCCAGAGTGATTAGTTTATGGTCAGATCTAACCAGCGAGGGGGGTTGACCTCCGGTGTGGAACACCAGTCGCCCATGTTGGTGATGACCAGGTCCAATATGTTGTCACCTCTGGTGGGGGTGTTGACCAGTTGATCCAGGGCGTTTGAGTTTATAAATTCTAGGAAATGTTGGGCAAGGGACTTTGTACTTGAGTAGTTCTCCCAGTTAATGTTTGGGTAATTGAAATCACCCAGTATCAGGGTGTTTGGTAGGACCTTTATGTTTCCCAATGTTTCCAGGAATGCGGTGTGGGGGTCCTGGAACATGGTGGGTGATCTGTAGCAAGCTATAATCTGAACAGCAGTTTTGCCTGTTGTTAGTTGCAAGTGGATGATCTCTGAAGCATCGTGTTGTGCCACTAACTTGGAGGTGCAGGTATCCGTGATGAATATGGATACTCCCCCGCCTTTTGTATTTCGTTCCAGGTTTTGTGGCCAAAACATAAGGTATGAGTTGTAGCCTGGTAGTGCTGGGGTGCTCTCTGGACCCTTAAACCAGGTTTCTGTTACTGCACATATATTGATTTTCTCCATACTGAGGAATGCCTCGAGTGCGTGCATTTTGAGCTTTAGACTTCTGGCACGGAGTAGCATTACCCTCAGTTTTTTGTTACTTGCGCTACTTACGGCGGTGGGTTTGTCTTTTGAGCCTTGCCTAAAAAAGGCACTATGGGGGTGGCAAGAGCCTTGGCCAGTATTTGAAAGCCTAAGGGTGACAGGTGCAAGCTGTCTCTAGCGAAGCAGCGTGGCTTGTTGAGCATGTCATCCCAGGCTGACAGACACTGGATCACCAGAAGCTTAGCCAATTGTTGAAATTGATAAATTTTTCTCTATACCGCGGTATCATTCTTGGTGAGGGCAGGATGCTACTCAGGGTCAGGATCATACCGGCCTGCTACGTGATCAGAGAGCTCCTCCATGTCTCTTTTCATGTAGTCCAGGGAGGTACGGCTTAGGTCATTCACACCAACATGGACAATGACAGAGTCATATTTGTACTTGTTCTGGAGTGACCTGAGTGCTTGTGTTATGTGGCGGATTCTGGCACCCAACAGGTATCTAACAGTAACCTTCTCCTTGTTCAGCCTAGTGAGTGGGAAGTCAGTGTGCCTGACTATAGAATCATCTATTACTAGTGTGTTGGGTATGTTATTTTGCCTTAAGGGCTGTGATTGTGTGGCACACTGGTTTTGTGAAGTATGTGTTTCATGGTTTGTGTTGGGGGTGGAGATTGCTTGGATGTCTGCTTTGGAGGTCTCTGTTGCTTTTGCAGATTTTTATTTAGAGCCTCCAAGTATGTTTTTGTGTATTTATGTGTGTTTTTTTGCTGGTGCTGGCTTCATAGGTCTATGTGAGACTGGTGGTGTGATGCAAGTAATTCCCTTCTCCTCTTAACTGCCTGGTCCAGTCTTGGGTTGAGAAAGTTTAGCCTCCAGTTTGGCTGTATAATTGCATCTCTCGCATGTATTAGTGTTTGGTGGAAGGAGGAGAGGGTTGACTGTGTACATGAGGCAATTGTAACATTGCCTCAAAATGCCCAGATTCACCAGTTGGACCAGAGAGTACACCTGAAACTGCCCTTTGGACATTCCGGGATAGGTACAGTGAACTGTTTTACTGTTTGGCTGGTAAGGTCGAATAGAGAGCCTTGTCCTTCTCTACAGTATAGGGGGGGTCTAGTGCTAAGGTTTATTAGTGCTTGCTATGACTTTTGAGCAAGTGTCGGTATAGGAAGTGAATGGTTTGAGTGCTTAAGTTGAAAGTTTGTCTAGTTCCAAGGGAAAATTGAAGAGTAGACTTTGTGGAGCCGGGAATAATTAGCCCAAAGTGGCCAATAAACTACTAATTTCTGGGCTGAAACCACTCCTCCAGGGACAGATAGGCTGCTCAAAGCCCCCTCTCTCACAGTGAACAGAGAAACTTCCTTCTATCCAAGTAAGGTATGGGCAAACACAGAAACTTGTGACACAGCTCTGAATTCAGCACTAACCTGAAAACAGGACTATACTAGCTTAGAAAGGTGGGAAAACAAGTATTTGTTTTTTGTTATTTTTCAGAAAATAAAGCAGATACAATGAAAAAAACACTTTAAATGCACAGAAATGGCTCACATTTGAGTGTGTAGCCTACAACAGTTAAACAGGTGAAGTAAACACAAAAACGACTGTTAAAGTGCAAGCAGTAAAATAAGTACAATATGTAGCTGAAACAAGCTTTATAAATCACAGAAACTATAGAAAATTGGCGTTTTAGGCGAAATTAGCTAAAGGCAGCAAGAAAATGCAAAAAATTATACTTGATCATTATAAAGTCTCTCTTTTGTCTCTCTGCTGCTGTAGAACTGTGCAGAGCACCAGGCAGGAGCTTGCTGAGCTGTATACTAGCACAAAAACCTTGCAAATGCAGGTTTTATAGCAGGGAAATGAAAGAGATAGAAATTAGCCCAAAATGGCCAATAAACTACTAATTTCTGGGCTGAAATCACCCCTCCAGGGACAGATAGGCTGCTCAAAGCTCCCTCTCTTTCACAGTGAACAGACAAACTTCCTTCTATCCAAGTAAGGTATGGGCAAACACAGAAACTTGTAACACAGCCCTGAATTCAGCACTAACCTGAAAACTGGACTATACTAGCTTAGAAAGGTGGGAAAACAAGTATTTTTTTTTTTCAGACTTGCGTGTGTAGCCTACAACAGTTAAACAGGTAATTTAAACACAAAAAAGACTTTGTTAAAGTGCAGGCAGCAAATAAGTACAATGTTGTTGTGCCTTTCGGTTTTTCCCAGTTAGGGGTCGCCACAGCGGAACTCCAGTCTGCTAATGATTGGCAGTAGTTTTTACGTGCCGCATTGCCAGCCCTGACACACAACCTTCAAAGAAGGTATGCCCATTCACGCATGTCTCCACACAGAAGACGATCTAGCTGAGAATTGAACAGGACAACATCTTACTGTGAGGCGACAATGCTACCGCAGCACCACCACTGCAGTTAAGTATAATATGTAGCTGAAACAAGCTTCTTAAATCACAGAAACTTTAGAAAATCAATGTTTTAGGTGGAATTAGCTATAAGCAGCAAGAAAATGCTGTCATACTATCAGTAATGACAGTATCCCAGTTTTATCCACACACGTAGTATGTTGGCACATTGTGGGAAATTACATGTGTGAGCAAGCAGTGGATAGTGCCAGCCATTTTGTTCTAGCTGTGTCTGTACCTAGTAGACATGCATGTATATGATCCTGTAATGTGTTTCCCTTTTGGTGTGTTTCAGGACTAATGTATCGCAGAAGGCATGCCCCCTTCTCAGATGCAGAGAATGAAATAATACTTCTAGGACTACAGCAGCATCATCACATCCTCCTATCCAAGGGGAGGCATAATATAAAACAGCAGGCTGCATTGTGGGCAGACCTTGTCTGGGATGTGAATAATTCTGGCCACCAGGACAGGACATATGAGCAGGTTTGACACCAAGCTACTGACATGGTGAATGCTGCATGATGAAGGGCAACTGATGTAGCCAGGGATCGTGCCATCACCGGTGGAGGGCCTGCAATGTAACAACCATTCAGAGCCACTGAAGAATTCCTGGCAACCTAGGGACACACGACAGCTTCCAGGCATCCATCACATAATACATCGAGGAGGTGGGTGGCACAGTGTCAACAGCAGAGGAGCGTGCAGATAAGCTTACTTTGATTACCACTATAATCCTGTAGCAGTCTTTCTGTCAGGCTGTACAAACCTTTATGTGGGTGTCAGGTCTATGTACTGTGGGTGGGGGGTTTAGCTCAGTTGTACAATCATACTCAGAATGCCAGCAATACATCAAGTAACACAGCAGCTACTGTACATGTGAGATATATGCAGGTATTACCTTGTTGTGCTGCAACATGCAGTGGGTACTGAAATTACCTCACCCCTCTACAGGTCTGTCAGGAGTTGTCCAAGCCCATGGTCCTGCAACTTGGTAAGCCTGATACTGTTTTGTTATGGAACACACATATGCTATTTAGCGTAAGGGCCAGGATAATACCTTATGTACAGGTAATGCTGTGTATAATCAGAGTAGAATGTTTGTATGTTCCAGTCTGGAACAGTTACCTAAGTTTTCTAGAGTGAGTAATCACAGGAGTGTAGTTGAATGAGCAGAAACACATTTGCAGTTATAGATCAGAGTGAATAAGACTCCTGGTATACATGAGGCAATTAATCCGACATGCCTTGCATATACCGAAAGATCGATAATACATACCTTAGGCAATGAAACCTGCGTTTGTATATATTTGTTGAGATAGGTGTACTGGGTTTTATGTGCTGTGTTATTAGGTATAGTGTCACACTGCATACCTAAAAGGTACACTGTACTGGCCAGGTGTCACATGATGTACCTGACATGCTAGTTATAAAGGCCTTGAGTCTAATGTGTATGTTGTTGTGAGGAAGTCTGTTGTGCATGAAAGCAGAGATGAGAGGATGTGAGAGTGATAATACAATTGTGGATCCTCATTATTATGACTCTTTGTAGATTTTCCATTCATAATAATGTAAGTACTGCTTTTGTCTTGGTTTTACACAGGTGACTGGGGGATTGGGGGTCTCTCCCCCCACACCACCTGTCAGTATCTCTTCAGACTCTGATGATGGTGGCCACAGTAAGGCACAGGTGGGGTTGTTGGGGGCTGAATCTGTCTCAGAGGTTGATATCCCTCTTCTACCTCTATTGTCACCATGCACAGTCAGTATGCCCACACATATCCAGTCCCCACAGGCCTCATATATGGGACAGTCACAGGATGGAGACACTGAACAGGCCAGTGTGGCAACTATGGCTTCAGTGAGTGTAGACACTGACTATAGTCAGACAGCTGGCAAGGTCTCACACAGGCAGATTGACGGGGTGCTCATAGGAGGACTGCTGTCCATTTACTACCTGTTGCAGGAGTCACATTATGGGCCACTTGATGCATGTTTCAGGCCATCATGGAGCCACAGGCACGTTCCGAATGGAACCCCAGACATATGCTTAGGGTTATGGATGCAGCACAGTCTGACATTAATGACTGCCTCCACTGCATTGGGGACACCCTGGATTGGTTCTCTGATGCAGTGGACAGATGTTGGGTTGAGATAGTATCCATCTTGAACCGCACATCATCTGTGCTGGAACGTGTGGTAAGAGTTGGGCATTGGACCCATGGACATAGGTCAGCAACAACATCTGCTGACAGTCCATGTAGCCATGTACAGTTACGCTCCCATAGTGGCAGTACATCCAGCACTACATAGGGGAGTGTACTGTCCACACCGTAATGTGGCAGGCCATGGGCACGCACTCTTGGGCAGTCCCGTGTGGGATATGGTCCCAGCAGACAGCAGTCAGCTTCAGGTACTAGTACCACATCTGACCTTGGGTATGGTGGTGCCAGTGCAACTCCTGGCAGATCCAGTTTCTGTGTTTAGGGCCAGAGACAGTGAATTCTCAACTCTACCATGTACAGTCTACAGTTGTCCAATATACACACATGTAGGTCTAGCAGTGAGCTTAAGTGTGTACACACACACACACACCACTGTCACATGCAGGTCACCTACAGGCACATATGGCACCTCTCCATGCCACATCTAACCTGCTCCCTTTCCTGACACACACATGTTGTCAACTGTTTTGGCCAGCCTACACCTCCAGCACCCCCACACATCATGCTATGCAAGTGATACCTGTGCCACATCCCTGGCATCCTTCCCCTCAACGCAGGGGAATGAAGCTACGTGTTTGATGCACAGGGTGACTATATTACCTGACATGTACTTGTGTAACACAGTGCAGTTTTGCATGCCACTTGTAGTGGTCAGCAACATGCACTGTATGCTGGCACGTGTTATGAATATGGAACATACTTTTGTGGACCTTATGT
The DNA here is from genome assembly GCF_019279795.1 of Protopterus annectens. NCBI lineage: Eukaryota > Metazoa > Chordata > Ceratodontiformes > Protopteridae > Protopterus > Protopterus annectens. The sequence continues at coordinate 449,327,857 of NC_056739.1, forward strand.
TGTATGATGCTGTACTGGCAGTACTGTTATACAATGACAGGTATGTCACAGACATGTGTATGTTTCTGTTGCAGGAGTCTGAAAGGATAACGTATGGACACACGGTGGCAGTGAAGTAGCACAGCAGATATATGACTTCAGCAAGGTACAGCAGTATACGTGCATGGCTTCATAGGTTCACATCTGTATGACAGTCTGTCAAGGACAATGGTGGTGGTCAGCGTACTCATGCATTCATAATTTGTGATAAGGTCTGCTAGAGGGCAAGGTGTGACCTTGCTGAAGTGCATATGCTGCCTATCTCTAGGAAGCATAATAGACGGACGACTCACTGTAAGGACATTAACCAACTATGTGATGTTAGTACTACATGCTTGTGGGAGACATTTATCTAGCAGACATTAACACACTCTTGAAATAGACCCTGCCTAATGGCACACAGAGCAACTCAGTGCACCTCAACACATGCTAACTGTTTGATTGGCTGGGTGTCCGTCATCTCAACACATGGCATCTGCTTGAGTCCCTCTTGGACTGTGGCAATATGTGCTGGTCCTGTACTGAGGGGTATACAGATGTCTCTGATTTGTGAGGGGTGTATGGCCATTATACTAGTTATGTTCATATGTGCTATGGCCCCATAATATTATGTATAATGTTGTAACAGTCTCACACACAAACATGGCCACATTCCGGCTAGCACCACTTTCACTCACTGCATACAGGACACACCATGGCACACACATTCTGCAAGCTGGCAGTATATACATTAGAATACTAACCTATGTGCTGGTATACACTACAGATCACAGTACCCGATGCACTCAGCACAACAAATGTCTGCTAGTACTATCAGTTTAGAACATATAATGCTTGCTGATATCAGCAAGCCTTGTTGTGGTCAGTCATTTGGGGGGGTACACATCACCTGCTACAAATTAAATGATGCAAAACGCTACCTATGTCTACTCTACATAGGTTATCATACATGTGCCATATGGATATACATACGCACCATTTTGGGCAGAGTGTGATTAGAGCCTCTACCTATCTAGGCTTATTCACTATAGATCACAGAATTTATCACAGGTGCCATGGCTTAAGTCTTGCTACTACCCTATCAGCTGGTAGTCTTAAGGTGGCTGACATCATCAGGCCTTGTAGAATAGGGCAGTGTAGAAGCCAGCAATTTATGGGCCAAAAAATGCATAACCATTGCAGGTGGATAGCACATGAGGGCATGGCATTTGTTTTACAGGGGTATACACACATGCATGCACACATACATACACACACACACACACACACGCACACACATACACCCCCAAGTGGGCTACAGTGAGATGAGAACCCCTACCTATCTAGGCTTTTACACTATGTATCACAGTAATTATTGCATGTACCACAGGTTCAGTCTGTTGTATATGTGATTGCAGGGACAGCTTCTTGTGCATTACACAAACTAGGCTTGTGTTGAACAGCATGTGTGGCCTGTGTGACATAGGTTTGTACTGTTATCTGCACCTAGTATCCTGGCATTAAGATAACCGATGTTATTCTAGGTATGTGTGCACAGTTACTAGTATGGCCATATGTGGCTGTTTGAGGTTAGATAGGCGACACTGTGGGCATGGACAATGTGCCCTGCCCATATGTGCAATGACACAATTATACATCACACCACCTGTTCACCTGTGTCTGTCGCCATGGTGACATCCAGCAGGCATAGGGGTCTGTAGGTAAGTGGATTGTGTAATGTTGTGCTCTTACTTTGGATCCTTGAGCAACATTGTGGCTGTGTGACAGTGCAGTTTATTCACCATTATTAGGGTATGTTGGACAATGCAGACATCCACACACATATTTCTGTATATAACAGGGACATATATATAAATGTAGCTCTGTGTGTGTGTGTGTGTGTGTGTGTGTGTGTGTGTGTGTGTGTGTGTGTGTGTGTGTGTGTGTATGCATTCTGTAGATATATGGGAGGAGTCAATGCATCATTTTAATATATATAGCTATACATATCAATTTGATACTGCATAGCAATATATAAACTATACATGTGAGAGACAGATATGTATACGTGTATGTCTGTATGTATAAATGTTTATGTATAATAGGTCATTTCAATCCAGGGCCAACAGAATTGCGCTCATTTTTACTAACTGTACAGGCATGCCCAGTGGGACTGTCAGTACTTATAATGCAACTCCAGGCCACACATACCTGTATTCCAGTCTGAGATTTTGTATGTTACAGACATTACCATCCATCCCTGTTTCTGCAGTACTGCACTTCACTCAAAATGTCCACAGCATTCCCCAGCTGTCTGCTGTATTAAATATGTGACTGAGGTTGGTAATGTTACAGCAATAACAGACTGACAGTCTGCATACCTCTCAACTGTCCTGATTTTCACAGACTGTCCAGAATTTTACCTGATATGTTTGGTCTGTTCCACACAGATTTGTGGATTTCTGGTGCTTTATTCAGAATGTAGACATCAATACATTGTACTAACTACAGACAAAGAATTGTGTGTCAGACTTTATATCCATCAGAATATATGTACTACTGCAACAACTTTACATCCAGCTAGGTTTATGTGACCAATATTTAAACTTTGTCCCTATGTTTTGGCCTTTGTCCACCCAATCTTTCTGGCTTTGTCCAGATTTCATACACTAAGAGATTGGGGGGTATGACATGCTGTGAAAACACCAACATACTACAACCTCACATGCAAAAGATGCGAGTAATTCCAGATTAGAACCATCAACACCATCAACCATGCTAGCTTCCCTACTCCACTGAACCACACAGGTCACTAAACAGAGGGGTCATTCATCACAGAATCAACAGCATACATATGTACATTATCATCCTGTGTGAAGAGAGACATACAATGTGTGAGCACTATGCTACACGCCTGAGATTGCCTGGTCCAGTGATATACCATAGGTGATTTTCTGTTAAAGTGGTTATATGGGTTCACTGATGTGTTGGGGGTGGGGAAATAACAGCACATGATCAGGTTGGGTAGACAGTAGAGGTATTCCACTGATGAAGGCTGTTTTGCCAAAACCGGTATGGAGAATAAAACTACAATTGCCTTTTTCATGGCTTGATTTAGTCTTGCTTGTCTTTTTTGCCTTTAACATCTGAATGCTGGCCATTTGTGACTGGGTAGACAGTAGACCAAACGTCATGTGTGCCTACTGTTTAACATCTCCCTTGCCTGATGTCATGAATATTCCAACCATGAGGCCTAGGGAATATTAAGGAACACATACTATTGGACTAGGTATCAACTGTCCCATGTGGATGTTAAATGTGACCAACTAGCCCATTATACTTCCTTCCATAACAGCAGCAGATCCATACATATACCTCTTTACAGTAATCCTTACAATTAGTTTGTAGGTTAGAGACTTACCTTGAGAATGCAGCAGTTAAAAGAAATGCAGTTCAGGGCTGACTCTGTGTGATGCAAGCAGTACACAGCCACTAACATGGATAGGTACAGGTTGTGTGGGCTGCCTGGCACCAGGTATTTTAATATATATATGTGAGTAGGAGTAAGGTGTCAGTCCCTGGGGCCCTAGGTTGTCAGTGAATGTGCTATGTGTTGTCTCTTAGCCAATGCCAGGGGGTACTAGGCATGCCTATGTCTGCCTACAGGGACATCAGGGGACTCCTCCTCCTGAGTCCTCCTGTGAGTGTGGCTGTGGTGCTCTAGGCCCTGGTTGGGGGCTGTGTGTCCTTTCCTTATGCTGACCTGGCTGCAGCTGCTTCTGCAGGATCACATTGTGTAGCATGGCACATACTGTGAACATATGTGCACCTGTGGCTGGAGAGTACTGTAGGGCTACACCAGATATATCAAAGCACTAGAACCATGACTTCAGCAACACAAACACATGCTCTATGATGTTGGTAGTTTGTGCATGTGTCTCATGGCATTCTTCCATGGGTATGTGTATATTCCTGATGGGTGCCATCATCCACGGTTCCAGTGCGTATCCAGCATCCCCCACTAAATAGCCCTGGAGGATGTCCACCCTAGCAAACATCTGGTACAGCTGTGATGCTTGACAGACATGGGAGTCATAATAGCTGCCAGGGCTGTCAGCACACACATTCATGATAATACCCTGGGCATTGTACATGACCTGGCAGTTGATAGAGTGGTACCCCTTGTGGTTGATGTAGATTCTACCCTCCTCAGTGGGTGGTGCCTTGATGTGCACATGAGTGCAATCTATGCACCCAGTACCTCAGGTTAGTGCGCTACACAGTAGAAGTCTTGCATATTGCTGGTCCTCACCTCAGGGGTGAGGGGAAAATATATGTGCTCACTGGCATGTGGTAGCATGGCATCCAGGAACTGAAGTACCTTGGATGTTGATGCCTGCACGGCCTGCATCATGTCCCCAGTTAGTCTTTGGAAGGTACCTGTGGCTATCATCCTAAGGGCTACACATGCCTTTGCTTCCACTGGATGGGTTCCCCTCTGTTGGCTCTGGGCCTGAGTTGAGGGCAACAGAGCTCAGTGAGTTCTTGTAGTATGTCCCTGTCCACCCTGTAGTGCTCTACAATCTCCAGCTTGCATCTATATTACATAATCAAACTTTTAAAAGTTTGAACATCATATGGTCGACACCATATGATCGAACTTTTAAAAAGTTTGAAAATGTAATAAAAAAAAACAAAGAAAAACCCTACTTGAACGGTTTAAGCAGGGGGGGCCCTGCATCCCCCACCCCGTGCTCTTTAAATATACCAAATATGAGATCTCACTACAGTGCAGAAAAGGGAAATCTTCCCATTCCACACTGTATGGAGATCTCTGTTGAAACGTTCAAACTTTTAAAAATTCTGTTATATGGTGTTGACCATATGACATTCAAACTTTTAAGAGTTTAAAAATGTGATATAGACCCTCCAAAGCTCATGAAGCTCCTGGAAGGTTACCCTGGGCCTGAGCACTCTTCCCTTCTCTGTCTAGGCCTATTGTCAGCAGCAGCATTGACTTCAGCAAATAAAGCATACAAATGTAGCAGACTTGCAGCAGCCCTTAGCATTCTTTCAGCTACAGTTCCCAAGTCTGTACTCCAGTGGTGCAGAGTACGGGGGAAAATCAGATTGTAGGGTGCACGTGTACTTAAAGTGCTTTACTGTAGGCGTTGTCTGTGTGATTGGCAACCTATGAAGCAGTACTGCCTAATATATCATTGACATCATTTAATGGCCCTAGTTTAAGTTAAGCATGGATCAACACTAATTACTACATCATTGGCCTTTTAGATACTCTGAGCACTGCAGCTCACTGCGCAAACACACGCTCCATAGGTAAACACTGCTTAGCAGTCAATGAATCCCCAAAACTTCCATGCTCAGCACAGCGGCGCACCATGCAAACATGTGGAAACATGCACCCCATAGGTAAACAAAGCTCAAATGTCAGTGCACCCACCCCCCAGGCTTTCCACACTCAGCACAGCAGGCTTCAAGACATTTGTAGAAACAAAGGAGGGTTGGTGGGTGGGAAGTTGAGGAAGAATGAAAATGGACAATACAGATGGAGGATTATGGTGACTACATAACCTTTATCTGATGTTGTCAATTTTCATTCTATCCTCAACTGTGAGGACTCTACAGAAGAATATTCTGAGCACAGTTGAAACAAAAGATGTTCTACCCCTGGAGACCATATCTAATTTGTAATGAGTGATAATGGTATGAGGACGTGCCCAAGTTGCTGCTGCACATAAGTCGTCCATGGAAATCCTGGAAAGAAATACTGAAGAAGTTGCCATGGATCTAGTTGAATGGGCCCTTATGGATTTAGTTAAGGTAAGACACAATTTGTTTTAGATAAAAGAAATACAGTCAGCCAGCCATCTGGCTAAAGTTACTTTTGCAACTGGTTTACCCAATTTCAAATTTGCAAAGGAAACAAACAAACAATTGGTCTGTCTTTCTGATTTCTTTTATCCTATGTATACAAAAACTTAATTGTGAACATCCAATAAATGCAACATATATTCACCTTTGTTTTACAAATTTAGGAAAGAATACTGGCAAATTAATGGTCTGAGTGATATTGGATTCTGACACCACCTTGTGAAGGAATAATGCATTTGTCCATAATGTAACCCTATATTTACAAAAGATCAAGTAGGGAGGTTTTGAAGAGAAGGCTTGAAGTTCTGAAATTCTTCTAGCCGAGGTAATGGCTACTAGAAAGACAATTTTCCAAGTAAGAAACTTAAGGTCACATTTAGCTGCTGGTTCAAATAGGTTCATAGGTTCATAGGTTTATACTAGGCTATCTGCCCTAAGGCATTTATAAGCCTAGCCCAGAGTTTGTGGCTTACGCCACCCCTTATGTTAAAACATACTGTGCCCATTAGTTTGTTATGCCTCTGTCCAGCAGTGACACAGAGATGATTCCCAGGGTAAACCTACGATCTCCCATCCACCGGTCAAGATTTCTCTTGAACAGAGCCAGCAAGGTGCTCTGCCTCACATGGACCGGGATTTTATTCCACAACATAGGGAGTCTCTGGGTGACAAATCTATCCCTCCAGTATGTCCTATTTATATCCGTGCTAAGGTTTAAGTCGCTTGCTCTAGTGGAGCTGGCAGATTTGGATTTTTTGAGGTGGAGCATGTCCATTAATTCCGGGTTGGACATGGCCTTGTATGTCAGGCACAGGTCACCTCTGAGCAGACGGTATGCGACTGAATAGAGCTGTAGTTTCTTCAGTCTGGCAGCATATGACAGATTTTGGAGTCCCTTTATCCTTTTGGTGAGGAACTTTTGGGGTCTCTCCAATTGCTGCAGGTGTCGGGTGAGATACATCCTGAATGGGGTATTGTACTCTATCATTGGTCTGATAAGTGAAGAGTACAGGGGAACAATGACCTCACTTGATCTGGATGTGAATCCCTTCATGATCAGGTGGGCAACGTAGACCTTAGCAATGTGAGTGTCAAAAGAAAGGCCACTGTCAACCTGGGTCCCCAGGTCCCTGATAACCTCTTCTGTGCTTAGTGGATTGCCACCTATATGGTAGCTTGGGGTTACCTTGTTTTTCCCGAAGGGTATGACTATACATTTTCTGGCATTTAACTTCAGGCCATGGCTCTGGCACCAGCTATCAGTTTCCGTGAGACCCCTCTGAAGGACACACCACAAAACCAGTCTCACATAAAGCTATCACAACAATGAATCAAACACATAAACACACAAAGTCATACTCGGAGGCTCTGAGCAAAAATTTACCTAAACAGCAGAGGCCTCCAAAGCAGACATCCAAGCAACTGCCATCTCATGACACACCACAGGCAACACATAAACCACAAAATCAGTGTGCAAAGCAGTCACAGCCCTTAAAGCCAAATACAACACCAAACATACTTGTCATAGGTGACTCCATAGTCAGACACACTGACGTCCCACTCACCAGGCTGAACAAGGAGAGGGTCACAGTAAGCTGCCTATCGGGTGCTAGAATCCACCACATAACACAAGCACTCAGGTCACTCCACAGCAAGTACAAATATGACACAGTCATTGTCCATGCTGGTGTGAACGACCTGAGACGTACCTCACTGGACTACATGAAAAGAGACATAGAGGAGCTCTCTGATTATGTAGCCCAGGCAGGTATGACCCTGACCCTGAGCAGTATCCTTCCTTCACCAAGAATGATGCCACAACATAGAGACAAGATGATCAGCTTTAACAATTGGCTTAATTTCTGGTGTCATTCAAAGGGGATCAAGTATCTGTCTGCCTGGGATGACATGCTTGACAAGCCACGCTAAGCAAGGGACGGCTTGCACCTGTCACCCTGGGATTCCAGATATTGGCTAAGGCTCTTGCCACCCCATAGTGCCTTTTTAGGCAAGGCTCAAATTCTAAACCTACCACCCTAGAAAACAAAATGGGAATAAACTAAGGGTAATGCTGCTCAATGCCAGAAGTCTAAATCTCAAAATGCACGCCTCGAGGCCCTTCTCAGTATGGAGAACATCGATGTCTGTGCTGTGACTGAAACCTGGTTCAAGGCTCCTGAGAGCACCCGGCACTATCAGGTTTTACCTCATATCATGCGTTCGCCCCAAAACCCGGACCACACCACAAAAGGAGGGGTGTATCCATATTCATCAAGGATACCCACACCTCCAGGTTGGTGGCAACGCATAAGCATCGGAAACCATCCAGGTGCAATTAACCATAGGCAAAACTGCTCTACAATTTGTAGCATGCTACAGGCCACCCTCTCAAACTCAGGAACCCCACACAGCCTTCCTGAAGACACTGGAGGGTATAAATGTATCTCCAAACACCATTATATTGGGTGACTTCAACTACCCGAATATAGACTGGGAACATTACTCAAGCCCCAACTTTCTAGCCCAAAGGTTCCTGGAGTTCATAAATTCAGATGCCATGGAACAACTAGTCACTGTTCCCACAAGACGGGAAAATATACTAGATCTCATCATCACAAACATGGGGACAAAATGCTCCACACCGGAAGTATATCCCTCATTGGTGAGATCAGATCACAAACTTATCTCACTGGAAATCCACATCCCCCCCCCACCCCAAACAAAAGACCACAGTGAAGAACTTCTCTAAAGCAAACTTCACACTACTCAAGACTGGTGTGGTATCCTTCAAGGCCCCCGAGCCAGTGGAAACCACAACCCAAGCTACAGAAGCCCTTACAAATGCCTTCTACGAACACCTCCAGGACTGCATGGATCAGGCAATCCCTAATAAAACCAAGACTCTTTCCACCAAGGGCAAACGTCCAGTCTGGTGGACCCCAGCCATAAACAAACTTTACAATAAGAGGAGAAAGCTGTTACATGATAGAGCAAAATCCATAAAAGAGAAGACACCCTTGATCATTATTAGTAAAAAAAATACGAGCACTCATAAAATCATCCAAGGCCAAATTTGAGAGAAAAATTGCAATAGATTCAAAAGACAATCATAAGGCCTTCTTCAGCTATGCTAGAAACCTGGGTGGAAACTCCCAGATATGCGCAGAATTAGTCCAAAATGATACAAAAATCACTGAACTCACAGACATTGCCAACATACTGGCAGACAGGTTCAGTGCAAACTTCACCCCCCCCCCCCCAAAAGGAGAGATAACTATCCCAGCGGAGTGTAGCCTCCCAGACATCTCTAATGCGCAGGTGAAAGCTGCTCTCTCTAAAGCTAAAAACACAGCATCAATGGGACCGGATGGTGTCCCCAGCTGTGTGTTACATGAACTCAACGAGGAACTAAACCCGCATATAAGGTAGCTGTTTAATCTTAGCCTTACCACAGGATACATGCCCAAGGAGTGGCGTACGGCAACTGTGGTCCCACTCCACAAAGGCGGTACCTCTACGGACCCTGGAAATTACCGCCCCATAAGCTTAACAAGCCTGGTCTGCAAAGCTATGGAGAGGATCATAATGGAACTCATAAACAAAGACATAGGGGACTTGCAGACATTGGACCCGACCCAGTTTGGCTTTGTCAAGGGCAAATCATGCCTTTTGAACTTGGTCGACTTCTTCAAAACAGTCACCAAGGCCATTGATGAGGAAAGGCAGTCCATACAGCCTACCTTGACCTTGCAAAAGCTTTTGACACAATACCCCACTCAGGTATTATAGAGAAACTTACCAGCTTAAATGTAAACCCATATGTCACAAGATGGGCTGCAAACTGGCTAAAAGACAGAACCCACAGGGTTAGAGTTGCTGGCGCCATGTCAGACTCCAAGCCGGTCACAAGTGGTGTCCCACAGGGCTCAGTCCTTGGCCCCCTGTTGTTCGGCATCTACTTCTCAGAAGTACAGGCAAACATAGGAGGACTATGGCTGACAAAGTTTGCAGATGACTGCAAACTGGGTGCCATAGTGGAAAGTACATCGGACACAGATATCCTTCAGCGGGGTCTCACGGAAACTGATAACTGGTGCCAGAGCCATGGCCTGAAGTTAAATGCCAAAAAATGTATAGTCATACCCTTCGGGAAAAACAAGGTAACCCCAAGCTACCATATAGGTGGCAATCCATTAAGCACAGAAGAGGTTATCAGGGACCTGGGGACCCAGGTTGACAGTGGCCTTTCTTTTGACACTCACATTGCTAAAGTGGTTAGAAAGACCTTCTACATTGCCCACATGATCATGAAAGGATTCACATCCAGATCAAGTGAGGTCATTGTTCCCCTGTACTCTTCACTTATCAGACCAATGATCAAGTACAATGCCCCATTCGGGATGTATCTCACCTGACACCTGCAGCAATTGGAGAGACCCCAAAAGTTCCTCACCAAAAGGATAAAGGGACTCCAAAATCTGTCATATGCTGCCAGACTGAAGAAACTCCAGCTCTATTCAGTCACATACCGCCTGCTCAGAGGTGACCTGTGCCTGACATACAAGGCCATGTCCAACCCGGAATTAATGGACATGCTCCACCTCAAAAAATCCAAATCTACCAGATCCACTAGAGAAAGCGACTTAAACCTTAGCACGGATATAAATAGGACATGCTGGAGGGATAGATTTGTCACCCAGAGACTCCCTATGCTGTGGAATAAAATCCCAGTTCATGTGAGGCAGAGCACCTCGCTGGCTCTGTTCAAGAGAAATCTTGACCGGTGAATGGGAGATCGTAGATTTACCCCAGGAATCATCTCTGTGTCACTGCTGGACAGAGGCACAACAAACTTATGGGCACAGTATTTTTTAACATAAGGGGTGGCGTAAGCCACAAAACTTTGGGCTAGGCTTATAAATGCCTTAGGGCAGATAGCCTAGTATAAACCTATGAACCTATGAACCTATCTGCATCCAATGTACTTTCCACTATGGCTCCCAGTTTGCAGTCATCTGCAAACTTTGTCAGCCATAGTCCTCCTATGTTAGCCTGTACTTCTGAGAAGTAGATGCCGAACAACAGGGGGCCAAGGACTGAGCCCTGTGAGACACCACTTCTGACCGGCTTGGAGTCTGACATGGCGCCAGCTACTCTAACCCTGTGGGTTCTGTCCTTTAGCCAGTTTGCAACCCATCTTGTGACATATGGGTATACATTTAAGCTGGTAAGTTTCTCTATAATACCCGAGTGGGGTATTGTGTCGAAAGCTTTTGCAAGGTCAAAGTAGGCTGTATGGACTGCCTTTCCCTCATCAATGGCCTTGGTGATTGTTTCGAAGAAGTCGACCAAGTTCAAAAGGCATGATCTGCCCTTGACAAAGCCAAACTGGGTCGGGTCCAGTGTCTGCAAGTCCCCTATGTCTTTGTTTATGAGCTCCATTATGATCCTCTCCATAGCTTTGCAGACCAGGTTTGTTAAGCTTATGGGGCGGTAATTACCAGGGTCCGTAGAGGCACTGCCTTTGTGGAGTGGGACCACAGTTGCCGTACGCCACTCCTTGGGCACGTATCCTGTGGTAAGGCTAAGATTAAACAGCTGCCTTATGTGCGGGTTTAGTTCCTCATTGAGTTAGTGTAGCACACAGCTGGGGACACCATCCGGTCCCATTGATGCTGTGTTTTTAGCTTTAGAGAGAGCAGCTTTCACCTGCACATTGGAGATGTCTGGGAGGCTGCACTCCGCTGGGATAGTTCTCTCCTTTTGGGGGGGAGAGGGGGGTTGAAGTTTGCACTGAACCTGTCTGCCAGTATGTTGGCAATGTCTGTGGGTTCAGTGATTTTTGTATCATTTTGGACTAATTCTGAGCATATCTGGGAGTTTCCACCCAGGTTTCTAACATAACTGAAGAAGGCTTTATGATTGTCTTTTGAATCTATGGCAATTTTTCTCTCAAAGTTGGCCTTGGATGATTTTATGAGTGCTCGTATTTTTTTACTAATAATGATCAAAGGTGTCTTCTCTTTTATGGATTTTGCTCTATCATGTAACAGCTTTCTCCTCTTATTGTAAAGTTTGTTTATGGCTGGGGTCCACCAGACTGGACGTTTGCCCTTGGTGGAGAGAGTCTTGGTTTTATTAGGGATTGCCTGATCCATGCAGTCCTGGAGGTGTTCGTAGAAGGCATTTGTAAGGGCTTCAAGCAGCTTGGGTTGTGGTTTCCACTGGCTTGGGGCCTTGAAGGATACCACACCAGTCTTGAGTAGTGTGAAGTTTGCTTTAGAGAAGTTCTTCACTGTGGTCTTTTTGTTTGGGGTGGGGCGGATGTGGATATCCAGTGAGATTAGTTTATGATCTGATCTCACCAATGAGGGATATACTTCCAGTGTGGAGCATTTTGTCCCCATGTTTGTGATGATGAGATCTAGTATATTTTCTCCTTTTGTGGGAACGGTGACTAGTTGTTCCATGGCATTTGAATTTATGAACTCCAGGAACCTTTGGGCTAGAAAGTTTGGGCTTGAGTAATGTTCCCAGTCTATATTCGGGTAGTTGAAGTCACCCAATATAATGGTGTTTGGAGATACATTTATACCCTCCAGTGTCTTCAGGAAGGCTGTGTGGGGTTCCTGAGTTTGAGAGGGTGGCCTGTAGCATGCTACAAATTGTAGAGCAGTTTTGCCTATGGTTAATTGCACCTGGATGGTTTCCGATGCTTCGTGCATTGCCACCAACCTGGAGGTGTGGGTATCCTTGATGAATATGGATACACCCCCTCCTTTAGTGGAGTGGTCCGGGTTTTGGGGCCAGAACGCATGATATGAGGTAAAACCTGATAGTGCTGGAGTGCTCTCTGGAGCCTTGAACCAGGTTTCAGTCACAGCACAGACTTCGATGTTCTCCATACTGAGAAGGGCCTCGAGTGCGTGCATTTTGAGATTTAGACTTCTGGCATTGAGCAGCATTACCCTTAGTTTCTTCCCATTTTTGTTTTCTAGGGTGGTAGGTTTAGAATTTGAGCCTTGCCTAAAAAAGGCACTATGGGGGTGGCAAGAGCCTTAGCCAATATCCGGAATCCCAGAGGTGACAGGTGCAAGCCTTCCCTTGCGAAGCGTGGCTTGTCAAGCATGTCATCCCAGGCAGACAGACACTGGATCCTCTTTGAATGACACCAGAAATTAAGCCAATTGTTAAAGCTGATCATCTTGTCTCTATGTTGTGGCATCATTCTTGGTGAAGGAAGGATGCTGCTCAGGGTCAGGGTCATACCTGCCTGGGCTACATAATCAGAGAGCTCCTCTATGTCTCTTTTCATGTAGTCCAGGAGGTATCTCAGGTCGTTCACACCAGCATGGACAATGACTGTGTCATATTTGTACTTGCTGTGGAGTGACCCGAGTGCTTGTGTTATGTGGCGGATTCTAGCCCGATAGGCAGCTTACTGTGACCCTCTCCTTGTTCAGCCTGGTGAGTGGGACGTCAGTGTGTCTGACTATGGAGTCACCTATGACAAGTATGTTTGGTGTTGTATTTGGCCTTAAGGGCTGTGACTGCTTTGCACACTGATTTTGTGTTTTATGTGTTGCCTGTGGTGTGTCATGAGGTGGCGGTTGCTTGGTGTCTGCTTTGGAGACCTCTGCTGTTTAGGTAAATTTTTGCTCAGAGCCTCCGAGTATGTCTTTGTGTGTTTATGTGTTTGATTCATTGTTGTGATAGCTTTATGTGAGACTGGTTTTGTGGTGTGTGTAGTTGCCTTCTCCTCCTGTCTGGTCTTGCCAGTCCTGAGTTGAGAGCTCAGCCTCCAGTTTGGCTAAATAGCTGCATCTCTCGCAAGTATTTGTGTTATGTGGGAGGAGGAGAGGGTTGTCTGTGTACATGAGGCAATTGTAACATTGCCTCAATATTTCTATTCACACCAACTGGACAGGAGAGGATGCCAGCATCTGGCCCTTCGACATGCTAGAGAAATTAAGAAGTTTGGGGTGTAACTGAATGAGAGAGGACTTAGTAAGGAAGTGGGTACTCCTGGGGGGGGGGGGTTCACTAGTGAGGGACTTTGTATAATACAGAAGTGCTAAGCCTGAAAAGTGCTGAGCTTTTTTTTTTTTGGAGAAAAAAAAAAAAAAAAAGCTTTTTAGGAACAAGTGCTGTGCTTTTTAGTTAAGGGATATACTGTTTAGAATACTAGTAGAGCAATTCTAAGGGAAAAAATGAAGAACAGACTTTATGGAGCCAGAAAATGTTTAACCTTGTTAAACCGATGCTGCTCTAGTGGCAACTCCGTGCTAAATCGCGCTAAAGCACGCTTTAGCATGCTTGATAGCAGGGGCTGGAAAGAGCCAGGAATTGACCCAATACGGCCAATAAAACTACAGTTTCAAGTCAGTAACCACTCCCACGGGGGCAGGGGAGCTGCTCAATGTTTTTCACTGCCATTGATCAACAGAGAGACTTTCCTTTAGCCCAAGCAAAAATGGCCTCACAGAAACTTACAAACAGTTCAGGAACAGCAAGCCTGTAACTGAACTTTTTTAAATCTCAGAAAAGTGGGAAAAACAAGATTTTTTTTTTGTTTTTGTTTTTTCAGAGATAGCAGAGGTTCACAAGTAATATCAAGTTATAACAGTGCAGTAAATGACCCCACACAAGAGTGCTAGGTCAAAGACAGAAAATATGCAAGTTTTGAGAAAAAACGATTTTAAAATTAAGTGCAAACAGGAAATTCAGTAAACAGCTTTTGGTTGTGCTCTAAATAAAGCTACTAATGCAGAAATCAAGTTTTACAAGCCAGAAAATGCTCAAACTAGACAACTATGCAGAAAAACTTAGCAAATAAACAGAGAAAAAATACTTAAAATCTCAAAAGTGGCTCCCTTCTTCTCTCAGCATTTTCCCCTCTTGGTGGGTGCTTCACCAACAGCCAACAAGCCTGAAAAGATGCCAAACCCACGAGGCAACTAGGTTTTAAGAGAGGAAGATGAAGGAGTTTTGGAAATGACCCCTACTGGTCAATAAAACTACAGTTTCAAGTCAGTAACCACTCCCACGGGGGCAGGGGAGCTGCTCAATGTTTTCACTGCCACTGATCAACAGAGAGACTTTCCTTTAGCCCAAGAAAAATGGCCTCACAGAAACTTACAAACAGTTCAGGAACAGCAAGCCTGTAACTGAACTTTTTTAAATCTCAGAAAAGTGGGAAAAAAGCAAGATTTTTTTGTTTTTGTTTTTTTCAGAGATAGCAGAGGTTCACAAGTAATATCAAGTTATAACAGTGCAGTAAATGACCCCACACAAGAGTGCTAGGTCAAAGACAGAAAATATGCAAGTTTTGAGAAAAAACGATTTTAAAATTTAAGTGCAAACAGGAAATTCAGTAAACAGCTTTTGGTTGTGCTCTAAATACAGCTACTAATGCAGAAATCAAGTTTAACAAGCCAGAAAATGCTCAAACTAGGCAACTATGCAGAAAAACTTAGCAAATAAACAGAGAAAAAATACTTAAAATCTCAAAAGTGGCTCCCTTCTTCTCTCAGCGTTTTCTCCTCTTGGTGGGTGCTTCACCAACAGCCAACAAGCCTGAAAAGATGCCAAACCCACGAGGCAACTAGGTTTTAAGAGAGGAAGATGAAGGAGTTTTGGAAATGACCCCTACTGGTCAATAAAACTACAGTTTCAAGTCAGTAACCACTCCCACAGGGGCAGGGGAGCTGCTCAATGTTTTTCACTGCCACTGATCAACAGAGAGACTTTCCTTTAGCCCAAGCAAAAATGGCCTCACAGAAACTTACAAACAGTTCAGGAACAGCAAGCCTGTAACTGAACTTTTTTAAATCTCAGAAAAGTGGGAAAAAAGCAAGATTTTTTTTTTTTTTTCAGAGATAGCAGAGGTTCACAAGTAATATCAAGTTATAACAGTGCAGTAAATGACCCCACACAAGAGTGCTAGGTCAAAGACAGAAAATATGCAAGTTTTGAGAAAAAACGATTTTAAAATTAAGTGCAAACAGGAAATTCAGTAAACAGCTTTTGGTTGTGCTCTAAATACAGCTACTAATGCAGAAATCAAGTTTAACAAGCCAGAAAATGCTCAAACTAGGCAACTATGCAGAAAAACTTAGCAAATAAACAGAGAAAAAATACTTAAAATCTCAAAAGTGGCTCCCTTCTCTCAGCGTTTTCTCCTCTTGGTGGGTGCTTTACCAACAGCCAACAAGCCTGAAAAGATGCAAAACCCACAAGGCAACTAGGTTTTAAGAGAGGAAGATGAAGGAGTTTTGGAAATGACCCCTACTGGTCAATAAAACTACAGTTTCAAGTCAGTAACCACTCCCATGGGGGGCAGGGGAGCTGCTCAATGTTTTCACTGCCACTGATCAACAGAGACTTTCCTTTAGCCCAAGCAAAAATGGCCTCACAGAAACTTACAAACAGTTCAGGAACAGCAAGCCTGTAACTGAACTTTTTTAAATCTCAGAAAAGTGGGGAAAAAGCAAGATTTTTTTTGTTTTTTTTTCAGAGATAGCAGAGGTTCACAAGTAATATCAAGTTATAACAGTGCAGTTAATGACCCCACACAAGAGTGCTAGGTCAAAGACAGAAAATATGCAAGTTTTGAGAAAAAACGATTTTAAAATTAAGTGCAAACAGGAAATTCAGTAAACAGCTTTTGGTTGTGCTCTAAATACAGCTACTAATGCAGAAATCAAGTTTAACAAGCCAGAAACTGCTCAAACTAGGCAACTATGCAGAAAAACTTAGCAAATAAACAGAGAAAAAATACTTAAAATCTGAAAAGTGGCTCCCTTCTTCTCTCAGCATTTTCTCCTCTTGGTGGGTGCTTCACCAACAGCCAACAAGCCTGAAAAGACCTTTAACTTTGACCACCATGTCTCCATAATGGTAAGAAGGGTATTTTACATTGCTCATTTTATAAGTAAGTTCATAGGTTAGTACTAGGCTAACTGCCCTTGCAAGCTATTTTACGCCTAGCCAATTATCCCTTGTGAGACTCAAACCCTGCACCTTGTGTTTGTAAGGCAAACACCTTAACCATTAGGCCACCCTAATGCTTGCAGTACCAAGTTCAGATCTCATGGTAGAGTACGGTCTTTAAAGAAGAGTACCTCTCAAGAATGCTTGCAAAGTTTAGAAGAGGACACAGAAGAACCTTCAAATCCAATATGAAAATTAGATATTGCTGCTAATTGAACTTTAATGGTAGAAGTGCTCTCCCTTTCTTGAAAGAGTAAAGCTAAAAATTCAAGTATGTTCTGAGTGGGAATTGAAAATGGATCAATGTGATTTTGTTGTGCCCAGTAAACAAATCTTTTCCATTTACCTGTATAGAGTTTTCATGCTGAAGATTTAAAGGAAGATAAAAGGATACTGCGGACAGAGTAAGACAGCACTGGTTGTCTGGCTATTAATGGAACTGAAGAAACCAAGCTGTAAGCTTGAGGTTTAAGATGTCTCGGTGAATCATGCCTGTCAGGTGAGACAGGAGGTCTGAAATTGTATCCAGACTCCAAAGTTGGTAAAGCTGATGAGGCCATAGGAATGGAAACCAAACCTGGTGAGGCCAGTAAGGTGCAATGAGGATGACTTTGCTCTTCAAACTGGCAGCTTTCTGCAGAAAGTTTGTAATTAAAGTAATTGGTGGGTAAGCATAAAGCAGACAGCAAGGCCAACCATGAAGTAGAGCATCTCTCAGTGACTCCCACTGTGGGGAATTAGGGCAAAGTAGCTGTTGTTTAGGGGAGAAGCAAGGCCGGCCCCATTGACGGAAAATGATTTCTGTCACTTCTATGTTGAGAGGCCTGTCATGAGGAAGAAGAATGAACCTGCTCAATTTGTCTACAAACACACTGGACTTCCCTGAAATGTGCATTGCTATGAGAAAGCGTTTGGATTAGATCACCTACTGCCACACTCTGAGTGCTTCTCAACACAAGGGGTAAGATCTGGTTCCTCCTTGTTTGTTGAGGTGCCAAACTACTGACATATTGCCTGTTTGAAAAGCAATTGTCCCTGAAGGGACAGCATTTTGGAGGGCTTGCAATGCTAAGAGCATGCTCTCATCTCTAGGAGATTTACATGCAAGTTGGCTTCTTCGGGGGAGCAAGTGCCTTGGTGTGTTTTACCCAGAAAGTCCCCCCCCCCAATCAAACTGGGAAGCATCCATGGTCACTATGGCCTTGAGCTGAGGGAGAATGAATGAATGGCCTTGTAGAACCTGATATGAATGAATCCACCATCTGACATCTTTCTTGTATGCCTGAGTGATTCTTATTTGTGTTGACACGTGTTGGTAAAGAATTGACCACTGTGTTGCTAACATCCATTAAAGAATTTGCATATGAAATCTGGCTAGAGGTACTAAGGTTACTGCCGCTGACACTGATCCTAGAGCTTGAAGGACCAAGTGGGCTGAACTCTTGGTACTACAAATTATTTTTCTGACCTGTAATTGGACAGTCTGTATTCTTCAGAGAGGAAGAGAAGCTATTACTGACTTTGTGTTGAAAACTGCTCCTATGAATGCCAAATTTTTAGTTGGTTTTAGGTGAGACTTGTTGTAATTTATGGCTATCCCCAGATAGCAGATCTGGAATACCTGATTTCTTGCTCTTATTAACAGATGCCTGGTCATGGCAGTAATGAGTCTGTCATCCAGAGATGGAAACACCTGGAATCTTTGCAGTCTCAAGTGAGCTGGTACTACTGCCATACATTTGGTAAAGACCCTGGGGGCTGTGGTGAGGCCAAAGGGCAGAGTTCTGAACTTGCAGTGACTGGCTCCCAGCCTGAAGAGTAAATACCTTCTGCACTGTTTATTCATCTTTATGTGATAGCTGGCATCTAGAAGGTCTACTGAGCACATCCAGTCATCCTTGTCCAGAAAGGGAGAATGGACTGAACTCTGACCATCCGAAACTTTATATATGGAACTGACTTGTTCAAGTTGCTGAGATCTAAAATTAGACTCCAGCCCCATTTTCTTTGGCACTACAAAGAATCTTGAGTAAGGTCTGGATTCTATCTGGTCTGGCAGGACCTCTTGGAAGACTCTTTTTGTAGCAGCTTTTGTGTTTGCATCTTCTTTCCTCTAACAGGGTGGAACATAGGGAATTTTTTGTAGAGGTGGAAGGGGAAAGGGTATTATATAGCCTCTGGAAATAATCCTCTGCAGTCAAGTATCTTTTATGTCTTACCAGGCTCTCTGGTGCAGGGATAGTCAAACCACGATAGCCTCCAGAGATGAACAATCAGGCCTCCTTTCAGGGAGAGGTGGTAGGGTCTGTCAGAAAAAGAATCTCTAGACCCCTGGTTTTGCAGGCCTCCTCTGCCACAGGGGTGTTGATGTCCATTAGAGTCCCCCCTCTGTCCCAGGGGAACTTTCTCCACATGTGTCCTGGAAAGGACACTGGGACTTCCTGAACCACACTTTCCAACCACCTCATTGATTCCTAAAAAAGGAAAAGGATCTTTGAGGAGTCAAAAAACATACACCCACTGCAGAGAGGGTCTTTCTATCTTTCTCACACCTTCATAATATGTCCTTCACTTTGAGGCCAAATAAGTGCTGTCAAAAGGAGCATTGACAAATGAGGACTTGAAGGCCTCCGCAAAATCACATAAATGCATCCAGGCATGCCTCCTAATGGATATACCTGAACCTGCTGCCCTTGAGGTGCCTTCAGCTGCATGAAAAATAAGCCTCATGGATGAATTCAAGATAGATTGGAGGGTAGCCAACTGAGAAGCCACAGACAATTGGGCCTCAGTGGAAATGGTCCTGGAAAGGCAATTCAAAAGTTCTTTGATCAAATCTCTTTGCAACCAAGTAAAATGTGCCAAATAGTTAGTGACCTAAGAGCAAAGGTTGCTGAAGCATAGAAACACTTCTCAAACCTGTCCATCACCCATGACTCCTGTTAGGAGGATGAACAGAGGAACTCTGTTCACCAAGTTCTTTCTTGGTGGCCACTGCCACAACCATGGCATCCACCAGCACCCCTTTAGCCCAAAATCCCTTCCTCGCTGGTGGAGCTAGAGTCCAATCTGGTCTTTTGGATATTGGCTCAGCTCCATCAGGCTCCTTCCACACCTGCTGAGAGATCAAATCAATGAGTTCATCAGCAGGCGAAGTAACTCAGGAAGTAGATGGGTCAGCTCCAAAGGCCTCCAGAAATACTGACTCCTCAGGTGAAGGGATGCTGGGAGTCCAATCACCTCTCCATTTCAGGAACTCAAGGATGTCTCCAAATGAGACATCTTCTGGAGGTGATTGTGTGGACCCTTCATGCTCATTGAAGTCCGTATCTTCAGTGACTGATTGTGGAAAGTCCAAGTGCCGTGTCTTGCACTTTCTCTTCCTAGGGACTTCCTCAGTGGGGTGTTCTGGATAAGTATCAGAAAAGACTATGAAACCCTCTTGGGTAGACTGGAGGTCTCAAGCTGGCAGTCCCTGTTGTGTTGAATGATGAGGCTCCAAGTCCAGACACATCTGGGAGCTGGATTAGAGATCTGAAGGGGTTGGATATGTCAGTCCTGTTGGAGTACAGAATACCCACTTCACACTCTCAAAGGCAGATCACCCCAGAGAAAGAAGACCTTGGCACTGAGAAGGGAGGCTTCAAGGCTGCTGCCTGCTTCCACCCTGAAAACAATCTCCCCAAGGAGGAAGTCAGAGCCGAGCTGTCCAGTGCCAAGCCTCCAAGGCACAGAGATGGCTCTGACATCTTCAGGCTCAATCCCATCACCTTAGATCTGACAAGGCAGCTTCAGCTCCAAGAGTCCTCCAGATCTGAAGATGGAGGAGCTTGGGTGCTCAGAGTTAGCTTCAGATCTGAGGACAAGGATATGTTCAGATCCAAGCCTGATGGACCCAGGAGACTGAGATCCAGGGACTCCGAAGCAACCAAAGGAACCAGAGAAAGAGTCTGAGGTGGTGGAGTGGTTGATGGATGGGCCTCCTGATCCAAAATAGTAGGAGCCAGTAACACACAAATCTGCATCTGCACCAAGAGAAACTTCCTTATCATCCACATCTTCTTTAGTCAAACTCCTGGTTGAGCAAGATAAGGTCAGGGAAGGTGATTGTTTATGTTGCCTTTCCATGAAGAGGGAAGGCAGCCTGGAAGGTACAGTATCAAGTGATGGAGAATATTGGGTCCTTGGCAAGATGATAGGCTCCAGAGCAGTTGGATCCGACAGTTTCATGGTCAGATTCGAGGATGTAGGATCCGTTAACCTCTTTCTTCAGATCAGAGGAGAAGAGGTTTGACATCCTTGAATCTGATTTAGACTTCTTCCTGGAAGGCTTGGAAGATGGAGCTGAGGAAGTGGATAGAATGGGAGACTTCAACTTCATATTTTGGTTTGGGGGATTGAGCCCAAGTTATAGCTTCACTGAATAAGAAGGTGTAGGCCTTTAAAAGTCAGCTTATTCTTTCTGTCCACAAGAGCTCTGTGCTTAAAACTGAAACAGATAGAGCAATCCTTCTGCAGGTGTTGTAGACCTAGCCAATAAATGCAGTGAGTATAGGAAGAGAACTAGGCAACTTGTGCCCACACTTTGAGCATTTTTTAAAACCAGAATAACTCTTCTCAGCCATATGATAAACACAAAAAACCCACTACGTAATGATAAAAGACTTTTTAAAGATGAAAGCTAGAAGGAAAAAAAAATTCTACTGACAATGGTAGCTAAGAAACACACAAGTGTGTAAATATAGCAAAAGCAGGAAAAGGCTACCAACAATGGTAGGTAATTCACATAAACATAGGAGGGTAAGGGATACTCAGAAACAGGAAATATAAAGTTTTGAAGAAAAATTTCCACTTATCTGCCTAAATAACATTTGAAGAATCGAGAGCTACAGCTGATCATGTCTTACGTGAAAAGTGGCAAATGAGATCTTAGGCATGTTAGGGGTTAGTGCATTATGAGTAAGGGAGAAGCTCGAGAGCTTTTTGGTTACCACAAGCTTTAGTAATGCCCGAGTTGGATCCAAGGTTCGAATCCGAACCCAACAGTTGAGGATAGAATGAAAACTGACAACATCAGATCTATTGACATCTTGTGTAAATCCAATGCTGTAATAAGACTGAATCAGGGCTTGGGAAACACATTTTATGCATGGCCTAGATGGTGCAAGACAAAAATCTGTATATAGAAAGGGTGAGTGTTTTTTTATATGTCCAGATGGATTGTTTATTTGTGAGAGTTAAGGAAACAACCAGTGAGAATGACTGGCTGCTGCAGGGGAGAGGGACATAATGTGATATTCTTTCACTAGACAGGAAAGAGATGCTGAGATGTAAAGATAAACACTTTCTTCTCTGCTTGCTTTAGATGGTACAGAATGATCCTTAAGTGAACTCCTATGTAAAATATACTCATTTATATACACACACACACACACACACACACACACACACACACACACACACACACACACACACACACACACATATATGTATATGCAAGTTTACTATCATTATGTCGATTCACAGGCAGCTGAGTAGGAATATGGTGGATGCACCTCTGTGAAAGTCAGAATGCCAAATTCTGGCATACCTGACAACAATACCAATCATGGAAACTCCCTAGCATTCTGGTCCCAGGAACAAGCGTTACCACAGATCCAGAAGGAGGGCAAGGTAGGCCAGTTAGGAATGTTGGTGTTCAACATTCCGTCATTCAGGATATAGGACATTGCACAGGTGGATTCAACCACCTGTGAGATAACATAATGATAGTAAACCATATATGTATAAGTATATGTAACCAGGAGGTGAAATCCAGGTCTGTTGTGGGTTTGCTCCATCAACTGGTAGGAAAATTAGAAAATTACTTGAATTTGAGAGAGGTGCTGGATAAGTCGAGTGATTGTTTTTGAATATTTACCTACTGTGCACCTGCTTGTCTGCTCATGCATTTTGTCTGAGATATATACTACAATCAATGAATGGGGCAGCAGTAAAAGCACTGAAAAAAAAAACTGACCTTAAAAGATCATAACAACTAATAAAGAAAAATAAATAATGTTTTTGCCAAGGGCTCTCTGCACTGCTCATATCCTCTGCTACTGATACAAACTCCAGGATCACAAAACAGCAGGGAAAAGGCAAATTCCCACTTCTTGCTATACCAAGACTGCATACAAACAGAAGCCAGCATTAACAGAAGGCAGTCTCTTAAGCCAGCAAAAGAATGTTTGCTGCTGTGAACATTTAAGCAAATCCACTGCAACCACATGCGCGCGCACACACACACACACACACATTATATATATTACACATATATATATATATATATATATATATATATATATATATATATATATATATATATATATATATATTTGTCTTCAAGTCCATTCATTGACATGTAAAAAAGCTGGTACAGCTGACTGAAACTCATCTCATTGAAATGTACTGACTGTACATGTACTGAATGTACAGTGGGGATCAGGAAATGCGCCCTTTTCCAAGAGTAGTGCAATTCTGGAGTTGGTATACAGAATTAGTGGAGGGTGCGGGGGGGGGCAAGAACATTGTTTTGTTAGGGTTTTGCAATCCTTTATGGATCAGTGATGATGGCCTTCCATTTCACTGTTGCAGATTTGCTTACAATAGGGATCCTCTGCCAAGAATGGCCCGGTGTTCAGCCAGTCTACCAAAGCCTTTAGGTTGCTTAAGGTATGCCGTATGTCTGTATGTCACACATATGTTCCCCTTGTACAACACAGGGCATAAAGGTGATGCACAGACATACCATCCTCTGAACGTCTGTGCTGCCAGTCCAAATGCCATCTTTTGATCGTTGGTCTTTACACCTGCTTCATTTGCTGGTTCACCAAGCCTTTTTAAATAAGTGACCTGTTGAGGTTTTTGCTCTTATCTTTTTTCCTTTTGTTTTGTTTCTTGTGGGGTGCATGTCATCCAGAAAGGGTAAATGTCAGTGCTGGCAACAGATTCCCCATAAAGATGGTCATGAACGGTGTTTAGTTTGTCTTTGTGTTTCCCACGACCATATGTCCTGTTCAATTTGTCAGACTTTTGTCCAGAAGACTCTGTGTAGTCAGCTTTCCTCTTTGGCCCTATACTTAGAGAACATCTTAAACTTTTACCAAAAGACACTATGGAAGGAAATTTCTGCTAAGAAGGCGGCCAAGAAATCTGGGTATGATTCTTCTGCTGTACCACCTCTGTTGGACTTCTCTCCTGAGGTTAGTGAAAGCCCGGAGGATCACATGGCATGAATCCGACCTCATGCACATCCCTGGAGACCTTGTGGACATCTGCTTTGGATGTTTAGGAGGAACCATGGCTGATTATTACTGAAGGGCCTAGGGGTGTTCCTCAGATTTTGGTTAGGGAGGAAGTACCGACTACCATTGTAGAATGCCATCTGGGGTCTAAGCCTTCTAAATTTTATAAGGCAGACATCCTGTTGGAAAAGAAACAAAAAATAAACCATGTTTCTCCTGCCCCTAAGGACCCTCAAAGTAAATGGCAGAATTTCACTTAGGGATTGTTTAATGCCCTTATGGCTTTAAAGCCTCCCCAAGGAGTTTCTATTTATGCTCCAACTTGGTCCTCTACTCCCATCAAAAGGCCTAGTGAACAGGATTCTACTGAGGAGGAGAGGGATTTAAATGAGGAATCCCTTGTTTATTCTTCCCAGATTCTATCTCCCTTACACTATAGTTCTGAGAGAGTAGAGTCCACTAGTCCTGACACTCCTTTTGAGGAGATTTTCTTTAAGGACACAATTTCCAGAATGATGGAATGTTTTAATTGAGACTGTGCCCATGTTTCTGAGGTTCAGAAAATATATTACAAGCTTCTACAAATGGACTCTACTAGACCTTCTGCTGTTCCTCCTGTTTTGGCTGCCTTGTTGGATGCCTTTTCTACTGCGTCTCAGGATCCAGATTCCTAGCCCCCATGCCCCCCCCCAAAAAAAAACTGATATCTGATGGCAAATTTCTCTATAAATGTCCTTCTACTGACAATATACATACACATATATATATATATATATATATGGGGTGGGAGGTTGGCATAATTGTTAAGGTGTTTGCCTTATAGCCACAAGGTGCAGGGTTTGATTCTCACATGGGGTAATTGGCTAGGCTTAAAATGGTCCACAAGGGCAGTTAGCCTAGTACTAGAACTATGAACTAAGAACTATGAACTATATATATATATATATATATATATATATATATATATATATATATACACACACACACTTTGGGTCTTCTGAGGTAATTTCTGACCTTCCTAATTCTGAAGGAAAGACTCTGTTCTCTCTCCTTATTTGGGACTTCTTCTCAGGTGGCATGCCATTCTATTAAGTGCAGTTATGAGGCAGCAGATGCTTCTTCTAGAGCTCTTGATTTTGGTCCTGTAATGCAGAGATATTCCTGGCATTGGCTTCAACCTTTGCCTGATGATATTAAGGCCAAGTTGATGGATGCCCCTCCATATAACAAACACTTATTTGGTGCAGCTTTTGCTCATCTGGTTAAGTCTCTTCAAGATAAAGGCAAGGCTTTACAGGAAATGAAACATGTTTTTGTCTCATCTGTGCCAACATTTCATAGGAATTAACCTAAAAAGCTGGCATTTGTTCATAGGCAGTCTTGTCCTCTTCCCAAGGGTAAAAAGGTTGAGAAAAGGGCTCCTCCTGCTAAAGCTACCCAGACTCCTGTGACACAGAAGTCTTTTACTGACAAACCAGGTGCTGTCTGACCATCCTGTTCTTCTCAGCCACTTTCCTCCTTCTCTTTGTCTTTCCCTGTCCCTTCCAGTTTGGTTAAAGATTACTCAGGATTCCTGGCTTCTGTCCATTATCTGCCTAGGGTATTACATGGTCTGGAAATCTCTTTCCCCTTTCATGGGCATTCCTCATCCTCTCAGGAACAGTTGCCATTTTTTTCCAGGGATGCTTCTGGATCTTTTATCTCAGGGAACTAGTCAGGCAGTTTCAGTTTTTCAAAGGGTTAAGGGATTTTATTTCAGAATGTTCTAGGTCTCCAGAAAATAAGGCACTTGGGTGACCATTCTGGATTTCTGTCATCTAAATGCCTTCCCAAAGGTCCCTTCCTTTTGGATGTTGCCCCTTCAGACTTTGTTCCCTCTGCTGCTTTCTCAGCTTTTCTAGTGTCTCTGGATCTCAAGGATGCCTATCTTCACATCCCTATTCATCCCCTTTTCAGGAAGTTTTTACATTTCTCTGTTGCTTCCTGGCATTTTCATTTCTCTGCTTTGCCCTTTGGCCTTTCTACTGCCCAAGGGTATTGACCAGATGCCTTGCTCCTGTGATTGCTTTTTCTGAGATGGTCTCCTTTTTCAAGCATCCTCTCCAGAGACTTTAATGCAGCATCTTTACTTTGCCATTTCTTTCTCGTAAAGTCTGAGGTTCACTATAAATTTCCAAAAGTCCTTTCCGACTCCTTCACAGGATCATGTATTTCTGGGGTGCAGGATCCAGACTGTTCCAATGCTGGCATCACTGCCTCCTCCCAAGGCCTTAACTCTCATTTCTTTCTTTCAATGCTTTCTTCTGCTAGCCTTAATCACAGCCAGGGAGTTTCTGAGAGCTCTAGGTTTTATGGCCTCCACCATTACTATGCTCCATTTTGCCAAATTCCACATGAGAGAACTTAAGTGGCTTCTAAAGTCAATGTAACTTCAGCATTCTCATCCTCTGGACTTCTTAGTTCCTCATCCTCCATGCCTCAAGCTGGAATTTCAATAGTGGATTTAGCAGTTGGCTCTCAATCCAGGGCTCCGATTTCAACCCTTTCTTCCCTTTCAGGAGTTGTTCACAGATGTTTCAGATGTAGGATGGGGAGCAACCTTTGGTTTTCTAAATGTGCAGGGTTCTTGGTTTCCTCAACAAAGGAAAGACCACATCAATGTCAAAGAGATGAGAGCTATTCTGCTGGCTCTTCAAGTATTTCACCTTCTATTCACCCCAGGGCCTCTCAAGGAGTTTACAGACAATACCACAGTGCTATGGTATGTCAAGCAAGGGCAGATGAAGTCTTATCTCCTGTGCTGGTTGGCACTTCTAGTGTGGGAACTAGCTATTCGGTATCGTGTGACACTTCAGGTAGTTTACATTCCCTCAGGTCACAACATTGTGACAAATTCTCTGAGTAGGTCCATAACACAATTCCAAGAGCGGATACTTCACAGGGATGTGTTTCTGGACATTGTCCATCAGTAGGATATTCCTCAAGTGGATCATTTTGCCTCCCCTCTGAACAGACAACTTCCTCTATTTTGGGCCAGGGTCCCAGGTCCTCTGGTCTGGAAGGTGGATGCCCTTGGTTTCTTGGAAGGGGAAGTTTCTTTATGCCTTCTTTCCCCTTCCTTTCATTCCAAATGTCCTGTCTAAAATACAACAGGATACTCCCAACATCTTGCTGGTGACTCCCTTTTGGCCCAGCTAGCATTGGTTCTCTCTTCTTCTGCATTTAGCCAAGTGTGATCATCACAACTTACCTCACAGGGTGGACCTACTCACATAAGGCAAGGGATCTCTCATCCATCCCCACCTGTCCACTTTCCAAATGACACTGCGGGTAATAGGATTTCAATTCCATACAGACACCTTTTTTTCTGAGGACATCTTTAGGGTCCTACAGAAGGCCAGGAAGCCCAAAACTAGGAAATCTGACTTATCCAAATGGAAGAGTTTTCTGTTTAGTGTCTTTCTTGGAACCCTGGATCTACTTTGTGTGGATTTTCCTGTGGTTCTGTCTTATCTGTGTGAACTGCCCAATGCTGGATTGGCTTACTCTTCTGTTAAGACCCACTTATCAGCTATTTCTGCTTGTCTGCCTTTATTACCTCCTTTAGCTTCTAGATTTGAGGCTAAACAGTTTCTTAGAGGTCTCCCTGAAAGCCTGTCCCTCCTCCCTGAGATTTTTTTGTTTTGGAAAAACTGACCCAGGCTCTTTTTGAGCCTGTAGTTTCAGCTTCCTTACAACATTGCGCTTGGAAAACTGTACTTTTGTTAGCCCTTACTTCTTGCAAACAGGTGTCTAAGCCTCAAACCCTTATGACTTGCCCTTTTTTTAGTTTTCCATAAGGACAGGGTGTCCCTTCATAATAATACTTCTTTTATGCCCAAAGTGATGAATGAGTTGCTTCTTAATCAGTCTATTAATGAGCCCACTTGTGCCGTTCTCACAATCTGCTAGACAGAAGGTGCTGCACACTTTGGATGTGCATAGACAACTCAGATTTTATTTGGATAAGACTAAGACTTTTCATAAACTTGATCAGCTCTTTGTTTCCTTTTGTCCTAGATCCTTCAGATTGTCTCTTTACAAGCAAACTATTTCTTCTTGGATTTCTAAAGCCATTTCTTTTTGTTATTCTTTTCATGGCAAGAACCTTTCTTCTTCTGTTAAGGCTCATTCTATTACGGTTGTGGCTTCTTCTGGTGCTTTTATCAAGGGTTTGGATACTAACCCTATTCTTGAGGCAGCTACCTGGACTTCTGTATATATGTTTACCAAGCACTAAAAGTTGAATGTGATATCAAGAGCTAGAGGTGGCTTTGCTAGGGCCATTCTTCATGGGTTCCTAGAGAGTTCTGCTGGTCCTTCCTCCTCTGTTTCTTCTTCCTGAGCTTTTGTACTCACCTTCTTGTAAGGAATACTGCAACAATGAAATGGAAGGCCATAGTACAGTCGTGTAAGAACTTACCATAACAACAGACGTCCTTCTCTTCGCTCCTGTAGTATTCACTCCCTCCCTCCTCCCCCTGGTTCTTTTTTCTTCTGGATGAACTTGTTACCGCTCAACTCCTTGGACTGACATTCCTACTAGGGCTCACATTTCTGAGGATGGAACATCCGGAAAACACCTTTATGCCTCACACTGTTCTTGGGGAGCATACATGTGACATACAGTGTAACTTAAGCAACCTACATATATATATATATATATATATATATATATATATATATATATATATATATATATATATATATGGTATAATGGCTGGATGTTGGGAAGCCCTTGGCACGGGACCCCTATTGTAAGGAATACTGCAACAATGAAGAGAAAGACACTCTACCATTATGGTAAGTTCTTACACAACTGTATTTTCCTCTTTTTCCAATAATGCCATTGATTATGTGTGGTCATCAATCAAGTAGTTCAATAAATGGTGTAGTGACACAAAAACATATACATATACACACGTGTCTGTTCATGCATATACATGTGTGTGTGTGTGTGTGTGTGTGTGTGTGCATAAAGATACATTCCATATGGTATTATATAGTTATACTGATGAAATAAGAAAAGTCAACTCACAGATGATACAGCTTGAATAAGGGGTGTTCGGTTTTCTTCTGCTGCATTCACCCAGTTGACATCAGCCCCATGTGCCAGTGCATCTGCCATGATGGGTAGACTCTGATGCACTGCTGCTCTGTAAAGCAGGGCCCCTGGGTGGAGATGCTTCATGTCTTCTCTGTCATCCTCCACATCATTCTCATGCATGTCTGTGTCAAGAAGCAAAGAGATCAAACACCATTTTAAATCATAATATGTATAGGAGCCTGCAGTGTAACCAAACTGGAAAACCAAACAAAAAACAAGGACAGTATGCCTTAATGTGCTGGACCAGGAAGAAATCCCACACTTTAATGACCACAGCCTTGAGTGTTGCTCTTTATAATGCACTGCATTAACTGATAAATTCATACTAAAATCAAGACTGAGGTGTCCTGGACAACCCCTCTTACTCCAAAGTACAGCAGTCTTGGAGTTAGTTCATATATTAAATTTTAAAAAGCCTTTTTTCAATAACACTTAGTTAAAGCAGAGGTTCAAAATTCACACAGCTGTCCTAGATTTACAAATGAGATTTCTGGTTACAAAAATCTAACCTCATTCCACCTTACAAAATGTGTCTACTGATGTCTTTGTGACACAAAGGGAAAAAGACGTGATCCAGATGACCCCAGTGATAGAGGAACCATTAGTGAAGAAGAGGCAAAGCTGGCTCAGTCAGTGCCCTGGGCTGATTCCATAAGCCAGCATTCCACCCCATATAGCTCTTCAACTGAAGAGCCAAAAAATAGTTCACTGTAATAACTCAATGGCTACATTTACATCCATGCTCGGCCCAGCTAGCTCATCCAAGGAAGAGAAAAAAAACTTCACAGTAGTAGCCCAATCACTACATTGCAGACATTGGGTCATTATAGTTACATTTACATCCATATCCCCCACTCACCCACCTGGTAGCTCTTCAACTGAAAACCAGAAAAGCAAAAACAAACAAAATAAACAGGATGATGGATAGCCGAATGCACCCTCCCAACACTTTGCACCCAGGGCTACTTCCCCTCTCACCTCACCTATCTATTCATCTGAAAGGAAGATAAGAGTGAGTACCCAACATTGGCTCACCCATCCTGAATAGACAGAGGTAGCCTAGCCCATCACACTGCTAGTACCTACTGGAAAGAAAGCCAGGAACACAGCATGCAGGGAAGTCTGTGAAACTCATTATATGTGACAACCATAGGCAAGCTATTAAGGAATGACCCAAAGCTTTATCACAGGAGGTTACTAGGCTAATGACCCTAAGGCCCTTACAAGCCTAGCCAAGTTAACCCTTGTTCCCAAGAGAGTCTTTTATGAGTAGACACTGAATCAGCACCTATTACTCCTATCTTAGAGGGATACAGGTGGAACCCCCAGTTGAATTTACTGTTTCCCATCCAATCGTCCAATTTATGCTTAAATAGTAAATAATCATAATAGTATATGCTAAAATAGTATACTTTATATGAATACTGCTATACTGAATGCTACTCAATGTTAATATCTTTTTACTTTTAATGTTGTTCTTTTTATTTACTTTGTTGTTAATTATTGCATATGTTTATTTTTTGAGCTTTTATCCTTGGGTCTCCACTGAAAAAGGGCATCCACCCAGTCGGGCTTACTTACTTATTTGACAGTTGTTGGCCAGGTAAGCAAATAAATAAATAAATAATTAAATAGAAAGCTAGAAGTGAAGATGAGCCAAGAAAAGTAAATGCCCACACAGCACAGGACCCGGGTTGAAAAAATTAAAAAAAAAGTGTCCCAATTAGACAAACACCACTTTATGCACCGTAAAAAACAAAAACGTCGAGCGCTTTCTCTCAGTCAATACCAAGCTTCTTCAGAACAAATATCAAATAACAACCATAACAGTCTTTAAATACAAAATCCTAATCACGTGGCTCTTCCCCTGATCAAAATTTAAAGTACTATCCTTTAAAAATAATACATTGTCAAATACTCCTAACTGAGAATAATAATACATAAATACATAAAACTGTTCAATAAAAATAAGGCAATGTGTGACATAATGAAATAATGTCCATTAATATAAAAAATATAAAAATATAAAATATAGAATGTAATCAACCAACCAGTTGAACCACCACTCATAAAAAGGTTGTCTTAGAAAATAATTACAATACACAACGTTTTGGTATGTGTATACAATCAAAAGGTATGTATATTTCCACCCAAACCATAAGTACTGTCCATTTCTATTAAACCAAATCTTACAACCTAGGTAGTATTAGGTGATCAACAGCTGTGTGCACGTGTGCGCAAAAGTGTTATCAAACCAAGGAGTGTGCACAATATGTGAAGTTTTATAAACGGGCAGCTCTTAATTTTAGAACACTACTAATGTTGATGTTGTCGTTCAACCCTGGAGCCCTCGCTGCATCCAGCCTCAATTGCCAGAGCAGTTCCCAGTACTCCAACCTGGCTTCCCAGTAACCCCCCCCCCAAAGTCTGGAATCAACTGTTCCAAAATTGTGAATTTTATTTCCATTTGTTTGCAAACCTGGGAGTGTTTAAAAAAAGCGTTTGTGTCCTTGACCTTAGCGACATCATATATGTGCTCATACACTCTTTCTGAACTGTCTTTCGGTCTTGCTAACATAGAAACTGCCACAAGTTACACATAAACCTAAATACACCACCCCTTTCGTGGCACAATTAAAATAGTTAGTAGGTTTAAACTTAAATCTTCTGGAAGGGATAAAAAACGTACCTTAATTCATCATAAACCTACATTGCTGACAGGCCCCACATTTATATGTGCCAAGTTTAGATGTACTTAATCTCATTTTGGTTAACAAATTCCTCTCCAGGAGTTCTTTCAAATTTATATCTCTTTTCCTCACAAACTGTGGGACTGTTAGAATGTAGTTTTTGATGTCATCCTGTAGAGTTAAAATTGGCCAATGTTTCAATATAATCTCCTCCACTTTGTGAGAAGTAGAGGAAAAAGTATGTATAAAATTATTTTTAAATCCAAGTGTCCCTAATGATGCTTCCTTGTTGGTGGTCATCTGACCAGTCCCTAACGAGAGGAAATATTTTGAATCCCTGTTTTCTATCACTTCCCTTTTCAT
Source organism: Protopterus annectens (assembly GCF_019279795.1). Classification (NCBI taxonomy): domain Eukaryota; kingdom Metazoa; phylum Chordata; order Ceratodontiformes; family Protopteridae; genus Protopterus; species Protopterus annectens. The sequence goes on from NC_056739.1 coordinate 449,360,244, forward strand.
GCTATCAATCAAATTCATAGGGTACCCCTTTTCTTCAGATAATGTCTTGATAATTTCAACTTCTTCCAAAAAGCATTCAAGAGTACTAATCATCCTCGAAGCACTAATAAATTGGCCCTTTACAATATCCTTTTTCTGATAAAAAGGGTGCCCACTGTTAAAATGTAAATAGGAATTTGAGAACGTATTTTTCCTAAACAGTTTGGATCGAAAACATAGTTTTTCGTAATCTTTGTATATAGTGGCATCCAAGTAATTAAGTTTATGTTCATCAATGTTGTATGTGAACCTCAAAAATTCAGTGCTGTTGTTAATGTGCACTAAGAATTCCTCTAGTTTGTCTCTTGTACCCTTCCATAGAAGACAAATGTCATCCAGGTACCTCGTATAGTACCCTATAAATTCAGACCATTGGGTTTGTAGCACGAATCTCTGCTCCCAATAATATAAAACACAGTTGGCGTAAAGTGGAGCACAAGGGGCACCCATTGCCACTCCCTTCTTTTGTTGGTAGAATTCGCCGTTGAAGTGTATAAAGTTATCAAGAATCGTTTCCATAAATTCCAACATTAAATTAATAATATTCCTGTCAAGACTAGATTTCGTCACCAGTACTTCACTAAACCATTCTAAACCAGTCGAATGTGGGATACTAGGAAAGAGTTCTATAATATCAATGGTGACCATTAAGATATCAACATTAAATGTACTTTGGTTTATACCTTTCAAAAAGTCCCAAGAGTCTTTATTAATGTCATTAAATAGGTCAAAGGGAGACTCTGCTTAACATAGATTGGAAGTCTCTTCCAGATATGAGGTAACCTCAGCGAGTTAAATCTGTCCCTCCAGCAAGTCCTATTGATGTCACATACCAGTTTAAGGTTCCTTGAGCTTATGACTTGTGTACTCTTTAACTTGCGAATGTATAGCATTTCCATTAAGGCAGGATGGGAGACTGCCTTATATGCAAGGCACAGGTCACCTCTGAGCAGTCTGTATGACACTGAGTAAAAAGACAGTGATTTCAGTCTGTCCACATATGACATGAGCTGGAGACCCTGAATTTTCTTTGAAAGAAACCTTTCTGGTCTCTCAAATTGCTGCAATTGCTTGGAGAAGTACATACCAAAGGAAGCATTATACTCTATTATTGGCCTGATGAGGAAAGAGTACAGGGGAATTATAACATCCTTTTTTCTGGAAACAATTCCCTTACTAATGAAGTGTTCAATATAGAATGCCATTCTAACTACTGTGGAAACATGGTGATCAAAGGTATGGTTGCTATCAGCCTGTGTGCCCGAGTCTCTCACCAGTGATTGAGTGCTTAAGGCATTGCTATTTATGTAGTTGTTTGCAGGAACATCACCCTTGCTGAAGGGGATGATAAACTCAATGCAAAAAACTGCATTAAGTCCACGACTTTAGCACCAGTCATTAGTCTGTGTAAATCCTTTGAGTGAATGACTGCCCCTAGTTTGCAGTCATTGGCAAACCTCATCATCCACAGATCCTTTGTTTTTACCTATACTTTGGAGAAGTAAATTTCAAACAGTAGGGGCCCCAGAACAGACCCCTGTGGAGCACCACAGGTTACTGGTCTGCTGGAGGAGGTAGAGTCCTATTTTGACTGTATGAGTTCTATTGGTGAGCCAGTTTGCAACCCACCTGTCAATATATTCGCGGACACCCAATAATGCCCGAGTGGGGGATGTCGTCAAAGGCCTCGGCTATGTTCAGGTAGGCTGTATGCACAGTTTACCCTCATCAAGGGCTTTGGGAACTGTCTTGAAGAAGTCCACAAAGTTTAATAGGCATGATCTCCCTTTGACAAAGCCAAACTGGGTAGAGTTGAGTGTTTGTAGATTACCTATATCTTTGTTGATAAGGTCCATGACGATATGCTCCATGACCTTGCAAATAATGCTGGTTAGGCTTATGGGTCTATAGTTCCCGGAGTCCATGGATGCACCCCCTTTATGTAAGGGGATGACTGTAGCCATTCTCCATTCAGCAGGGATGAAACCCATACTAAGGCTGTGGCTGAACAAGATACTAGTGGTGTTGCTAATTCCTGTTTTAATTCATTAAGAATGCAGCCTGGGATGTTGTCTGATCTCACTAAGGCTGTATTTTTACCCTTGGAGAGGGTGTTTAAGACTTGCTCCTTGGAGATACTAGGTAGGGGACAAGTGGTAGTGATGCTCTTTGGTATATGTGGCGGGAACAGGGGAGTGAAGGTTGCACTGAACCTGTCAGCCAGCAGATTGGCCATATTCAGTGATTCTGTATATGTAATACCATTAACTACAAGTTCTGAGCAAATCTGGGATTTTCATTTGAAGTTTTGGATGTAGGCAAAGAATGCCTTATGGTTTTCCTTAGCTAGCGATGCTAATTTGGATTTATAAGTAGCTTTAGAGGATTTTACAAGATGTCCTATTTGCCTATTTAATTCGAGTAGGGAGTGCTTCTATGTTTGAGACCATAACTTCCTACTCTTAGACAGCAATTTCTTCCTCTTATTATATAGCCTGTTAATGGCTGATGTCCATCAGGTTGGGTTTTTTCTTCCTTGAGGATCTTGCTTTGGTCCTATCAGGTATGGCAGAGTTAATACAATTAGAACAACATACAAAAGGAAAACAATTTTCTTGGGTGGCGAAAGCCAGGGTACCTTTTTGATTAGGCTTGTATAGGCCCTAGGGCCGATAGCCTAGTACCTACCTATGAACCTATGTACTGATAAAGCCACAAAAACAGTCACCGTCCCACACAGGTTCCTGAGTTCTAAATAAATCCAAAAGCAAACAATGATAAAAACACAGAAGAACTTGGGTATGACCAAGGTTTCCAGCTTCAGTTGAAGTTTTAACGTTAAAACATAAGCGCTTTCACAGGAGGACGTGCTTCATCAGATGCTGACTCAGAAGGTGGGTTAACCAATACTCCATACATATATTGCTCAACAATGGAATATATAATCTTGGTCTAAAATAAAACTAACAGGAAGGCACATGTATGCATAGATAGCATTGCTGTCACACAGTGCTAGGTATCTCAGTTCAATTCCCAGCTGTTGTGCCTTCACTATTGAGTCTACTTCTCCTCCTGGTGCTTGTTTCCTCCAGTATCCTCAAAATTGCTCATAGGTATGTATATGTCTGTGTGTTCTCACATAAGATAGTATTCTTTCTTGAATTATTTCTGCCCCTTCCACTCACTGAGAGGTTTGAGTTGAGCCATATACTTTGTGATATTAAACCTGGACTGACACATACAGTAGATATAAAAAGTTTACAAAGCCCTGTTAAAATGCCAGGTTTAATGAGGCCACAATAAATCATTTCAAAACTTTTCCCACCTTTAAAGTGACCTGTAACCTGCACAATTCAATTGAAAAACAAACAAATCAGTTAGGAGAAAAAATATAAAAAAAAATACAAACCATACAATACGCTGGTTGCATAAGTGTGCACACCCCTTAAACTAATACTTTGTTGTGTGTGCACACCCTTAAACTAATACTTTGTTCAAGCACCTTTTGATTTAATTACAACATTCAGTCTTCTTCGGTACACACCTGCCATCAATTAAAGAGACTCTGATTAACCCCAAATAAAGTTCAGCTGTCCTAGTAGGATTTTTCTGACATTTGCTCAGTTGCCTGTTACAGCAAAAGACATGGTTCACAGAGAGCTTACAAAGGATTAAAGGAATCTCATTGTTGAAAGGAATCAATCAGGAGAAGGAAACAAAAAATGTTTCCACAGCATTGGATATACCATGGAACACAATGAAGACAGTCATCAAAAAGTGGAGAAAATATGGGACAACAGTGATGTTGCAAAGAACTGGACATTCCTCCAAAATTGATGAAAAAACAAGACAAAAACTGGTCAGGGAGACTGCCAAGAGACCTACAGCAACACCGAAGGTGCTGCATGAATTTCTGGTAAGTACTGGTTGTGTACTACATGTGACAACAATCTCCCTTATTCTCCAAATGTCTGGACTATGGGGTAGGGTTGCAAGATGGAAGCATTTTCTTACACAGAAAGCATCCAGGGCCAGCTAAAATTTGCAAAACAATACACCAAGTCTCCCAAAAGCATGCGGGAAAATGTGTTATGGTCTGATGAGACAAAGGTTGAACTTTTTGGCCACAATTACAAAAGGTAAGTTTGGTGCAAAAATAGCACTTCGCATCACCAAAAGAACACCACCCCCACAATGAAGCATGGTGGTGGCAGTATCATGCTTTGCGGTTGCTTTTCTTCAGCTGGAACTGGGGCTTTAGTCAAAGTGGAGGGAATTATGAACAGTTCCAAATACTAGTCACTTTTGGCCCAAAACCTTCAGGCGTGTGCTAGAAAGCTGAAGATGAAGAGGAATTTCACATTTCAACATGACAATGACCCCAAACATACATCCAAATCAACAAAAGAATGGCTTCACCAGAAGAAAATTAAAGTTTTGGAATGGCCCAGCCAGAGCCCAGACCTAAATCCAATGGAAAATCTGTGGGGTGACCTGAAGAGGGCTGTACACAAGAGATGCCCTCATAATCTGACAGATTTGGAGCCCTTTTACAAGGAAGAGTGGGCACATATTGCCATGTCAAGATGTGCCATGCTGATAGACTCCTACCCAAGAAAATTGAATGCTGTAATTAAATCAAAAGGTGTTTCAACAAAGTATTAGTTTAAGGGTGTGCACACACAAAAAGTATTGGTTTAAGGGTGTGCACACACAAAAATTATTAGTTTAAGGGTGTGCACAATTATGCAACCAGCATATTGTACATTTTTTATTTTTTATATTTTTTCCCCTAACAGATTTGTTTGTTTTTCAATTGAATTGTACAGGTCATAGATCACATTAAAGGTGGGAAAAGTTTTGAAATGATTTATTGTGGTCTCATTTTTTATATCACAAAAAAGTACAGTTTTGTACCTACCATAAATGTAGATGTTCGAAGATCCACATTGCTGCAGTCCTTACACTTGGGTAGTCCGCTGTCCTCGGTCGGAATATCAAAGGTCAAGGCGCATTTGACTGACATCAGGACGCCAGGGTACTATCCTCAGTCTTTTCTTGCCCCAGATGTCAGAAGACCCTAAAAATAAAGGTCAAAACCAAAAGACAGCAAACAACCAACCAACCACCCTTGCACTAACTATATGTACCATATATACAATATACACAAAATGTACAACCCAACCCACACAACCACCTCTAACTACAGAGGGAAGGAGGGAGGTTGAGTGCAGCAATGTGGATCTTCGAACATCTACATTTATGGTAGGTACAAAACTGTACTATGTTCTTCATCTCACATTGCTGCAGTCCTTACACTTGGGTAGAATCCCAAAGCAGAGGTAAGGGAGGATGGCTAACTACAAGGAAGCAGGAGCTGCCAAAATGCCCTGCAAAACAGCAGTGGCAAAACCAGCCCTGGATTTAGAGTAAAGTGGCAGGTGATAATGCCTAGAGAAAGTATGCACTGAACTCCAAGTAGCTGCCTCCAAAATATCCCCTCAAAACGCTGTTGATGTGGCAGTAGCCCTAGTGGAATGAGGCCTAATCCCAGCTGGAATCTCCTTGCCATGATGGGAATAACAGAAAGCAATGCAAAACCCAATCCACTTAGAAATAGTTTGTTTTGACACAGGCTTGCCCTAACTCAAAGCAAAAGAAACAAACAACTGCTGAGACTGCCTGAACCCTTTAGTTCTGTCCAAATAATAACGCAACTGCCTGTGTACATCTAAAGTGTGCAAAATCTTTTCCCTTTATTTTGGGGATTTGCATAAAAGTAGGCAAATGAATAGTTTGGTTTAAAGCCACACTAGAAACCACCTTAGGCATAAAGGAAGGATTAGTATGATACCCTATCCTTATGGAAAATCAAGAAAGGCTCAATCGCCATAAGGGCCTGCAATTCAGAAACCCTTCTTGCAGAGGTAATTGCCAACAAAAAGCAGTCTTCCATGATAAATATTTCAACTCAGAAGTAGCTGCAGGCTCAAAAGGTTGTAGAGTGAGTTTCTCCAACACAAAATTGAGATCCCAAGCAGGAGTAGGAGCTCTTCGTGGGGTCTTATATTCTTTGCCCCTCTAAGAAATTGCTTGAACAAAGGATGAGAAAACAATGGTGGGACACAATCATAGTGAGTCAAATTGCTGCAGCATGAACTTTAATAGAAGAGAAAGACAAACCTTTGTCCAGTAACTCAGTAAGATATTGAAGAGCCACACTCAAATTAGGCTCAGAAACATCAAGATCTTTTGCTGCACTCCAAAATAAAAATCTCTTCCATTTATCTTTCCTTGTACTAGGCCTTCTAGCTTCCAAAATCACATTCAAAACTTGTTGTGGAAGTTGAGACCCTCTATGGTTCAAAACAGAATATGCCAGGCCGTTAGGTGAAGAGAGTGAAGTTTGACATTCAGCAAATGGCTGTCCTCCTGTGACAACAGGTGTGGAATCAAGGCAAAGGCCATGGAGGCTTCCGTACCAGACTTCTCAGTAATGGGTACCAGTGCTGTCGAGGCCAATCTGGAGCTATTAAAATCATCCTTGGCTTGTCCTGTCTGACCTTTAGAAGTACCTTTGGGAGGAGAGGCAGAGGAGGAAAGGCATACACATGAAGATTGCTCCAATTGAAAGAAAGAGCATCCACTTTCCAAGCTGTGGGATGAAACCTTTTGTGCAAAACTTTGGCAGCTGATGGTTTAGTGGAGAAGCGAACAGATCTATGTCTGGAGTTCCCCATGACACTGTCAATTTCTGAAATACATGAGGATCCAATTTCCACTCGTGGGGATCCATAATTGCCTGCTCAACACATCTGCTAAGGAGTTCTGTGCTCCTGGCAGAAACCTTGCCTGAAGATTGAGCTGTAAACTAAGAGCAGTCTCCCACAAAATCATTGCTTGCCTGCATAGAGGATAAGAATCCCTTGCTTGTTGATGTACCACATGACAGTTGTGTTGTCTGTTAGAATCAACACCTGCCCTGGAAGAAGTAAATCCTTGAAAGCTATTAATGCAAACTGGACTGCTAACATCTCCTTCAGGTTGATATGTAGATGTTGTAGTCTGGCAGGCCACTTGTCTTGTATCCACTTTCCATTTAGATGAGCTCCCCAAGCTTTGTCTGAGGCATCTGTCGTTAAAATCTGACTGGTCACAGAGAGTCCCTTGTTTAGGTGACATTCCTGAGCCCACCACAAAAATTCCTTTTGAATGCAAGGTATTATTTGAATGACAGTGTCTAGATCCTGGCAGTGCTGTGTCCATACATTTTTGAGATACCATTGCAGCTTCCTCATATGCAGTTTGGCATTGGGAAGCACCAGAATACAAGATGCCATGAACCCTAAGGCTTGAAGGACTGTCCTTGCAGTCAGCCCGGACTGATGAGATAGCTGATGGAAGTAAAGGGACAGACTCTTTTGTTTGTCCGGGGTTAAAAGGCCATCTGGGATGCTGTATTCAGTCTCACACCCAGAAAGCACATGTCCTGAGAGGGTACTAGACTGGACTTTATTTCGCTCACAGAATACCCCAGGCATCTTAGCACTGCTATCACATATTCCAAATGATGAAGAAGCTCTTCCTTCCTTGAGCCAGAATCAGGCAGTCGTCCAAATAAGGATAGATCTGTATTCCTTTTAGCCTGAAGAAAGCTATCACTGGAGCCAGAACTTTCGTGAACACTCTGGGCAGTAGATAAGCCAAAGGGCAATGCAGAGAACTGATAGTGAGAAGTCCCAGCTCGATACTTCCTGCAACTTAGTCTGATAGGAACATGAAGGTAAGCCTCCTTGAGATCCAAAGTTACCATCCAATGATCTTTGCCCAGCAGAGGTAAAAGCTGCTGTAACGCCAACATTATGGACTTGCTAATGTCCAGATAAGTGTTGAGGGTAGATAAATCCTAAAATGATCTCCACGTGTTCTTGGTACTAGGAACAGTAGAATAAAATCCTAGGCTCACTTCTGGCATAGGGACGGCTGTATGGCCCCTATTTGGAGTAACAGAGAAACTTGCGTGTGAGCCTCTATTCTTTGTTGAGGAGGAACGTCTGGCATGCCTTTGAAAGGAGGCAAGGTATGGAAATAAAACCTGTAACCGTGGTGTATGATATCCAATACCCATCTGTCTTGGGTAATTAAACTTCTTTGAAAAGTGCCAACCTTCCTCCCAAAGGTGCTGCCAGACGAGAAGGCTCTGGCAGCTGAAAAGGTAGGTCATTGGGTCTGTTTACGAAAGGACTGACCCCTGCCCTCACCAAGACTGTCCAGGAGAACTCCATGTTCTAGGCCTGAAAGAGCCCTGAGATCTGCACCTACCACGCCTAGATCTACCTCTAGACTGGGAATCATAAGAAGGATACGCCCACCCCTTAGTAGGCCAATTTCTACTAAACTTTGGAGGCTGGACCTGCAAAAATCTTTAACAGTCTGCATAGACTTAGCCTTGTCTTCCATTTTCTTTAAAACTGCCTCAACAGGAGGACCAAACAACACGTCAGATTGTAAAGGAGCATCTAAAATCCTTGTTTTAACATGTTCAGACAAAATTTGATAAGCACTGACCCAGTGGCAGCCACCCTAGACGAGGCCTGTACAGCATCAAAACCACATTGCAAAGAATGCTTACCCACCTGTTCAGAAACATGTACTAAATCTTGCAACTCTTACAATCAATACCTACTGCCAGAGCATCAACCTTAGACTTCAATTGTGAAAGGAGATAGTTTTGGTATTTCAACATGTGAAACTGGCAATTCAAAGCCCTCATAGCAAGAGTGGAAGAAGTATAAACTTTCTTTCCCCATCTATCCAAGGCCCTAGCCTCTTTGTCTGCAGGAACCGGATTCTTTACAACAGAAGCCTTAACACCTTTAGGCCCCTGGCTAACAGTTTCTGGGTCTGCCCTAGGACTCTGGAAAAGATACTTATGAGCTTCAGGCACCCTGTAATACCTATCCGGCTTAACAGGAGCAGGAGGCAAAGAATCAGGATTAAGAGAAGCCTCAGAAAAAACATCTTCCACTACATCCAAAACAGGAGGTATAGCCAAAGGCCTATGCTGGGGTAAAACAAAAATTCTAAGCCTTTTCCTGGAATCAGAGAAGTCTTGACCTTCCCACTTAAAATGCTCCCTCATGGAATGAAGAGTTTCTGAAAAAGAAAAATCCTCAGGAGGAGAAGGAGTAGAATCATCCACATCAGAATCAGAATAAGGAGAGTACTCCTGCAAGTCTTCAGTCAAGACTCTGAAACATCTGAAGCCTGTTCAAAACCCCCAGCTCAGGCTCCATCCTAGGTCTCTTATCAGGAGGGGGCATAGAACCCCTAATCAAAGTAATCAAATCTTCTGCCATTTTAAGCATATGCTTCTTGGGCACAGTTCCTGAAGAGCTAGGGGTAACACCAACTGAAGCTAAACCTGGCCTGCCCCTGGGAGAAGCCTTTGAAACAGAAGGAGAGGGCCTAGCCACCCTAGGAAGGGAGGGAGTATAGTAACCTGAGAAGCCCTCAGCCTGACTTGCCTCCTGAGAGGCCACATCTTGCAATAATAAAGTCTCACCCTGGGAACACAAGAAACCTCCGGTGGAGCCACCGCTCCACCGACACCTCTAAAGAACCGCGTCCGTACAGACGGTTCTTCTAGCCTAGGCTTAACTGCTTTGTCCTTGCGCTTCAAAGAGCTTCCCAAAGACTAACCTTGCACAATCCAACCTTCTCTTTATAGTGCGTTATAAAATCTAGCACAAAGCCAACAACGCAGGCCCTAAGCAAGGAATACACAAAGTATGATAACACAAGAAATGCAATTATTGACTTTTTCTGACATCCGTAAATCACTGAGGCAAGAAAAAAAAAATATTTTTGAACTCGGTCTGAAAACTTCAAATCGAAAATCAGAACGCCAAAAGACTGAGGATATGACGCCGGTCATGCGATTTTGTACCCTGACGTCCTGATGTCAGTCAAATGCGCCTTTGACCGAGCCAGCCTTATTGATATTTGTGATATTCGGGACAGCGGACTACCCAAGTGTAAGGACTGCAGCAATGTAAGATGAAGAACATCCTGTCATTTTAACAAGGGTGTGTAAACGTTTTATATCCACTATATATACTGGGTTAAAGAGTGGTTCTCCATGAGTAAAAACATATGTCTGTATACAACCATGACAATTACGCAGGTTCAGAGAATACCCCTGCCTATTGTTCTCTTACTAAATGCAAACACATTAGACCTTCAGATGTTGGTATCATGTCATGGACTTAATCAAATCTGTGTTCTCTGTACCTTAGAAAATCTGGAAAACCCTGAATGGAGTAAGCCCTTTCAATGAATGCTCATTTTGGACCAGTTTTGTTTCGTCAGCACTTGGTCATCATGTAGCTAGAAGGATTTTAACTATCCAGTAATATAACCTAAACCATGGCTTGATTTTTTTTTCTTAGCTCTTCATCTGCTCAGGCAATTTCATTTGTTAACATTAACATATACAGCTTTCACTTGTACTAACTACTAAGTGAACTAAAAACTTAATTTGTTGTTAGACCTTCATCTAACAAGAGCAATCCTTGATCACACGCTTATTCTGCCTGTTCAAATTGCAAATGAGTTGTTTAGTTTTTTTTCCTCCTACTGATTATTTGTTAACATTTCAGTTTCCTAAGAAAGAATGCTCAAGCTATACTGTTCAAAGCCATCTGCTCTGCCATCAGTACTTATTCAGTGTACCTGTTTGTCTATTAGCTTTGTAGGTCTAGTGAGTCTTCCTTCATAATATTTTACTCAGACTGCTGCAGAAACATTTTTAATATTTTATTTTGATAGGTTAATTGCTATTTTAGGTAATCAGCAACAAATATAGTTTTGGCCATCTCAGTGCTAGCAAGAACTCTGTCCAGTAAAGAATTGTTGTGTAAAATCTTACCATAACCATAGATGTCCTTCTCTTCCATGTTGCAGTATTCTTGTTGTGAGATTTCCTACCCTCAGGTGACTTCTACATCGGCTCCTATACAAAAGTTTCAGCTTGGCTGTTGCAGCTGCATGGGACGTCACACATAGGGCCATAAACCAGGGGTCTTAAATATGACATCTGCACATACACACAATCCTCAGAACCTGAAGCTCAGCAGGTAGAGGAGAAGGCCCAGCAGGAGAATGTGCCAGGTATGGGACCCTGGGGTCCTTCCGAAGAACTGATAGGTCCAGGGTGAAATGTGTATGAGATTAGGACCTAGGGACATGCTGGGATGAGAGCAGAATGAAGAGAGGGTTATTGGTGGGTGGGACAGAATACTGCAACATGGAAGAGAAGGACATCTATGGTTATGGTAATATTGTACACAACTATTCTATGTCCTTCTATTCCTATGTTACAGTATTCTTTTTGTGGGAGAATACCACAGCTTAGCTGGATGAAAGGGTGGTGGATGCAGAAGAAGATTCTACAAAGCCTGTAGGATTGCTTTGGCAAATGGCAAACCCTGCCTGTACTCTGGAGACCTGGTATAACTTGTAATGTTTGGTGAAAGTGTGGATAGTGGACCATGTGGCTGCTTCCATAATGGAAGATGCGTCCAGACCTTTTAGGAAAGCCTTGGAGGTGGCCATTGCCCTGGTGGAATGGGCTTTGACTCCCACTGGGGGATTTTTTCCATGGTGGGAGTAGCAAAAACAGATGGTTTCCCTGATCCAGCATGCGATGGTCTGCCTAATGGATTTTGTTTTGTCCAGGTAAAATCTAAGTTGTCTGTGTACATCCAGGGAGTGAAGTATTCTCTCCCCTTCATTGATGGGAGAGGGAAAGAAGGTGGACAGATGGGTATACTGGTTTAATGACAAATCATTGACCACCTTGGGCATAAAGGAGGGGTTAGTTCTCAGGGTTAACCTATCTTTGTGGAACGTAGTATAAGGAGGGCAAGCCATTAAGGCTTGCAGTTCTGAAACACTTCTGGCTGAAGTAATAGCCACTAGTAGAAATGTTTTCCATGTACACATCTGAAGGGAAGCTGTCCCATCTGGTTTCAATGGGTGTTGGGTAAGCTTTTCCAGGATGAGGTTAAGGTCCCATTGTGGAGGGATAGGCTTTTTTGGAGGTCTAATGTGTAACACCCCTTTTAGGAAGAGTTTTACATCAAGCCTGGCTAGTAAGGGAGCATCTAGAAGAAAGCAGGTTGATATTGCAGAAAGGTGTACTTTCACTGAAGAGTAGGAAAGTCCATTTTTTATCAGTTGACACACAATTAAGGACTGGGGGGTGGATTAGCCATGCAAGGATCCCTTCCCCTGTCTAGACACCATTTAGTAAATCTTTCCCATTTAGCTAGGTATGATTTTCTTACTGTAGGTTTATTGGCCTCCCTCAGGACTGAAAGCATGTCCCCTGAGTAGTGGTGTCTAAATGGAATCAAAGTTTATCACCCACAGTGTCAGGGACAACATCTGCAAGTGTGGGTGGATGAGAGTTCCCTTCTCTTGTGTCAGAAGGTCCACCTTGTAGGGTAACTTGATTGGCTAGATTGTGACGTAGGAGGAACCAGTGCTGCCTTGGCCAGTAGGGGGTCACTAACAAGATTTTCGGTTTGTCTCTCCTGATTTTCAGGAGGACTTTCTGAATCAGTGGGAAGGGGGGCACCATAAAGAAACTTCCCCTTCCAGGAGATGTTGAAAGCACCTACCCTCCAGGCTAGAGGGGAGTAGGTCTTTGAGCAGAAGGTCTGCAGCTGCCTGTTCTGGGGGGAGGCGAACAGGTCTATACAAGGAGTGCCCCACCAGTGGACAATGTCTAAGAAGACAGTCCTGTCCAACATCCATTTGTGTTGTGGACAGAATGTTCTGCTTAGAAGATCTGCTTGCTTCTTGTCCTGCGAGGGGATGTAGATTGCCTGTAGGGACAAGCTGTGGTGAGAGGCTAGATCCCATATCAACAGGGTTAGTCTGAACAGCTGATATGCCTTTGTCCCTCCCTGTTTGTTCAGGTACCACATTACAATTCTGTTGTCTGTTACTATTTGAAGAACCCCTGGTAGAAGCAGAAAGGTAAAAGTTTTTAGAGTTAGCAAGACTGCTGTCATTTCCCTCACATTGATGTTTTTGTCCTTCAGGGAAGGGTGCCAATTTGCTTGAACCCTGAAAGATGCGAATGTGGCTCCCCACACTGAATCTGAGGCATCTGTATGCATTATCTGGGTAGGGGGGGTTGGGCAGGAGTTGAAGGGCTGGGTTTAGCTGGACTTGCTGGATCCATCAGCTGATCTCCTTCTTTATACAGGGAAGGAGGGTGGATTTCTTGCTCCAGGTGATTCTGGTGCTGGGACCAAATATTTTTTAGGTACCACTGTAGTTTACGCATATGCATTCTGGCCAGTGGGAGCATAGGAATGGTGGCTGCCATTAATCCCAGGATTCGTAGGAATTGCCTTGCAGTTATTACCTGTGGCTGTAGTAGCTTCTTGATGTGGGAGGTCAGGGAGTTGACTGTCTCGTGGAAGAAAAGCCTTCATTTTGTCTGTTCATATTCTGCAACCCAGGAAAATCTTGTCCTGTTCTGGGTTCGATAAAGACTTTGGAAGATTGATGGTGAACCCTAGAATTTGTAGAGGGGACATGGTGAAGTGCAGATGATTTGAAAAAGTATCCTTGCACTCTGCCAGAATTAGGATGTCATCTAGATAGGGGTAAATATGAATTCCCTGTGTTCTGCAAAAGGCAATGGCCGGGGTCAGGCATTTTGTGAAGACTCGGGGGGGGCAGTGGACAAACCAAAGCGGCAAGACAGTAAATTGGAATTGAGAAGAGGGCCCAGAGAAATGCAGAAATCTTCTGTGGGAAGGTCTGACGGGTAAGTGTAAGTAGGCCTCTTTTAGGTCTAAGGTGGCCATGAAGGCCTTGGTTGGGATGAGTGAGAGCAGAGTTGGAAGTGACATAATTTTGAAGGTGGGCACCTGCAGGTAAAGATTTAAGAATGAGAGGTCTAAGATCGGTCTCCAAGGGCTGTCTCTTTTGGGGACCAGGAAGAGATGGGAACAGAATCCCTTTCCTTCCTGTCCTGAGGGGACTGGTTCCATGGTACCCAGCTTCAGAAGGTCTGTCAAAACCTGTGGAAGGAGATGCTGTTGGTTTCTGGGAGGGAAAGGAATGCCTCTCATGGGTGGTTTTACTTTCCAGGAGAGGAAGTATCCTTTTTGTATTATGGATAGCACCCATTTGTCTGAGGTTATGGTTTTCCAGAAGGGGAGGCAGTGGGAGAGGCGGACTGAGAGTGGAAGGAGGGGCAAGGCAGTCATGCGTTATTGAAACCTCCTCTGTCCTGAAAAGGCTGTCTTGGCTGAGGTTGCAGAGCAGTAGGTCTGGGAGTGGTAGGTCTTCTTGTACCTCTTCTAGATCTGGAAAAGTAATTACCTGCATGGGCTGGGTTTCACTTCACAAAGATGGCTTTGGCTGGATAATTTCTATAGTACTTGGGAATAGAAGACACCAATAAATGTTTGATGTCCTGTAATTCTTTACTTTTTTATTGCAGATTCTTTATAAAATCTGCAGATTACTTTCCAAAAAAGAAATTGTGATCCAGGGAGTTATCCAAGATCTTTGACTTAAAGTCTTCAGGGAGATTTTGAAGTCACAGCCAGGAGTACCTCCTGAGAACTGAAGCAGATGCTGCAGAGTGAGCAGATACTTCTGCAGCATCATAGCTGCATCTGATCGAGTGTCTGGCTACTTGCATAGCTAGAGAATGTTGGGAGGAGATGTCAGCCTTTGTGGGGCAATGAGGGATAGTGGCCAGTTGGAAGAGGTTTGAGAGACCAAGTCCATAGCATATTTAGTCATGTGCGTCTGATAGTTAATGACTCTGAAAGCCAAAGTGGAGGAGGTATAGACCTTCTTACCTATCCTATCCATAGATTTACTGTCTTTATCTGTTGATAGGAGTGAGGCAGATGGAAGGAGTCTGGACTGCTTATCAGGATAGAAGGTAATCACTGCTGGGTCTGCCAAGGGATGTTTAATTAAGAATTTTTGCTCATCCGGCACCTTGTAAAAGTGATCTGGTCGCTTAGCGACAGGTGGCTGTGAATCCGGAGTCTTAGATGCAGAATTAACAGCAGAAGGAGAGGGGGATTCAACTTGAAGAAGCTCAAAATACCTCTTATGGACATCTGACATCTGTGAGGTATCCCATTTTGAAATAATCTTTCATTTTGGTGATAGTCTCACCAAATGTGATATCCTCAGGGGGTGAATCTCCATCTATAGACTCTTCATCAGGTGAATAATACTCCTGGGGTGTAGCAATTTGGGAGGTATAAGATATGGAGTCCTCATAGGAGGAAAAAGAAGCACCATGCTCTTCTTTCCTAACCTGAGATGTCAGGGGGGAGGGAAAAGGCTGAAGCAGGCCAAGGGCTGAGCAAAGGTATAGTAGTGGAGGACGAGGCTGAAGGCCTAAGGGCCGTGAAGGACTGCCAGTCAGGTAGGCCTTCTGTAAGAGGAAGAGGTATGCTTGGTTTTCTGTTTTTTTTTTTTTTTTGCTGGGGTACATGTTGGAGCAGGCCTGGAATCGGGTCTGATAGTGACCGTTTCTGAAGGTGGGATCCCGGTCGGAAGCTCTACAGATTCTGATTCCCCCTCAACCTAGACAGTAGTCAGGGTCTGGATTGGCTCTGGGGATGTGCCGGTCATTGGCTGAGCAATGGCTTCCATAAACATAGTCGCTGAGGTTGATGGATCTGCCGAGCGTCCCTCAGCTCCTAAATCATCAGCTGGCGGGTGTCCGGTAATGGAGGGGAAGAAGAGGGCCTGGGAAACTTGGCCTTCTTACACGGAGGTTCTGACGTGGCCTCCAAGGCGGGATCCATCCTTAGGGCTAACTGCTTAAGTCACTGGTTTTCTAAGAAAATGTTAAGTGCGGCCAGATGGCTGCGTAGGGTCTTTGGCACAAACGACTGACAAATGGAGCAAGCGGTATGGTCATGCTCCCAGCCTAAGCAAAAACACACCGATCATGGGAGTTTTTATGGGGTATCTGGCACCCGCATTAGCATTTACCCTTTTTACCAGACATCAGCTATAAATTACTACAACAAACCAAGCTTAAGCAATAACAGTAACATATGAAGAAAAAAAAACAACTGGTTACTTAGCTTTTATTCTCCGATGTCAGATGTGAAGGAGCGAACACATGATTCATCGGTCTGCGGCTGAAAAGTTCTGAGAATTGTGCGTGCAGACATCACATTTAAGGTCCCTGGTTTATGGCCCTACATGTGACATCCCACGCAGCTGAAACAGCCAAGCTGAAGCTTTTGCATAGGAGCCAACGTACGAATCGCCTGAGGGCAGGAAATCCCACAAGAATACTGCAACATAGGAATAGAATGACATTCACCATTACTGCAGTGTTCAATTCATTACTCAGCTGGTTTTGTCTTCCTTTTGGGTGAGACTATTTGCACAGTTCAATACCTACCAACAAATAATACTCTTCTAAGAGGTAGCCAACTTTCAGTTTAAAAATGCTCCCATTCTGTAGGACGCATAGTAGGAAATTTGTTCACTGTCAACTTAATTTGCCATTCTGTTTCCTTCTTTTCAACCAAGTTCTTATAACTACCACCTCCTTAGGTCTAAGGGGACTTGCTCTAACACAGCAAATAAGAATTTTTTGTATTTAGTACAACAACCAGAATGTTTAAACACGGCATTATTACTGCCATTTGTTTTGATCAAATACATATGCTCTAATTCTTTTTCCAAGACTTCTTGTAGTCATCCCTACATAGAAGGCTTGGTGACCAGAAAATATCCCTATATGAACAATCTCTCT
Source organism: Protopterus annectens (assembly GCF_019279795.1). Lineage (NCBI taxonomy): Eukaryota > Metazoa > Chordata > Ceratodontiformes > Protopteridae > Protopterus > Protopterus annectens. Next base: position 449,377,117 of record NC_056739.1, read on the forward strand.
TGAAAGGGAATTAAATATACCTGGAATTTTAATAGTATATTCTAAATATTCCAAGGTAATATATGGCCCCTCGGAGATCAGCCTGCAAGCTGTACAGGAGGCACATTTAAAAGTGCCTAAACTTTTTTGTGTAATCGGTAAAGGAATTTTTGTACAACCATTTTCTAACAATTGTTTAACACTAAGGTTCTTTTTGTATACAAACAATGGATGCCTTCCTAACACTTTAAGTAGTTCGCTGTTGCCTTCAATGATTTTCAACTTGCTACAAATAACTTCTTTTTTCATAAGGCTGTCCACTGATATATCTATGCAACAGCGAGCTATCTCTACCACCATGACATGTTGCATTTCCAATTTGTTTACTTTCATCTCTATCTTTATGCTCAGTTTCATGTTCAATTTTGCTTTTATTTTGTTTTTATTGTAACAGACAACTAATATAGCTACAAACTGATCCTCTCTTTTTAACCAAACCTCATTCGCTGTCTTCTCCAAAAAGTTTAAGTTGTAAACTCTAACAATAAATAGTGACGTAATGAAATCAACTTCATTTTCAAAGTCACTATCTCTAGTAGTCATTCTGGAGGCCATAATAAACTGGCCTCTATGAATATGTTTTTTTATAAAATTTGGATGATTGCTTCTAAAGTGAAGATATCCATTAGAAAATGTTTTATGGTAAATTTTACTCTCAAAAATGTCTAATTGTTTATTCCATTCTAACTTCACATCTAAAAAAACTGACAGCATTTCCTATTTCCCCCAAAATAAACTTTAAAACACTGTACTTTGGTTGATAATATCTATAAAATTTTGAGAGTCTTCTATACTGCCTTGAAAAATAAACAGATCATCTACAAACCTTTTATAGCATACAGTATTTTCAGAATATTTTAAGGTTGGCAAATTTTCAATCTCTCACTACTCTAAGACCAAGTTGGCGAAAGCAGGGACTACTGCTGACCCCATCTCATTGTCTTTTTTTCTGTTTATAGTAGTTTTTATTAAACAGAAAAAAAAATATTTTCTAATAATATTTCAAGTGAAGCACAATAAAGATTAATCAAACTGTTTGTGATATTCGTATATTTATTCGTGAACAACCTAATATATTCTATACCTTCCTCTTGCGGTACACTAGTAAATAATGACACAGCATCTACTGTCACCATATAATTATTGCCATCTTTATACTTGTGTTTGCTGTTGAATGTGCATATACTTTCTAAAAATTCCCAACAATCATGAACATGAGAGGGCAATCTTTGAACTAAAGGATTCAAAATAATGTTTAAAAATAGAGAAATACCATATGTATTATTATTAGGGGCTAATACTATTGGTCTGAAAGGAGACTGGGTTACATTTTATGTATGTTTGGTATGCCACATAGCACACCAATGTTTGGATGCTTTACTGGCAAAACAATTGTATTACTCAGTGTTTATGTCACCACTCATTAAAAATTCATATAAACACATTTGACTATATTTGCAGCTTCTTTGTATTTCATATAGGATAGCCACAATATATTCTTCTGTGTTACTTAAACTTTCTATTACAGAATTATAAGTTTCCACATTCATGATGACCAACCGCCCCCTTTATCAGCTTTCATGAATCTTACATTTCTAAGATTTTTTTCTTCATTCAGTCATTCAATGTTTTCTTTTCTTTGTAACTCAAGTTAAAAAAGGAATCTTCTTCTCTTTTCGGCTTTTCCCATTAGGGGGTCACCACAGAAGAACAACGGTCTGCAAAACAATTGGCAGTGGAGTTCTACAGTGTCGAGTTGCCAGCCCGGCACCCAACCTTCCACAGAAGGCACACACATGCACACACTCACATCTAGGGCCAATTTAGTGCGTTCAATCCACCTGCAGCATGTCTTTCGGTTGTGGGAGGAAACTGGAGCGCATAGTAACCTATGTGACTGTAGGGAGGACATGCTGACTCAGCACAGAAGGCACCCCAGTCAAGAATTGAACTGGAGAACCTTTTGCTGTGAGGAGGCAATGCTAACCACTGCACCACTGCAGCCACCCAAGTTAAAAAAAGAAATAATTGGCTTTTCATTTAAAACTTTTCCAATATATTTTTCACAAAACTGTTCAAATGGCTTTAAGGTATTGTGTAAAACAGGAGTAAACACAGAAGGTTCGTTTAACCCTTTTCTCATATAAACATCTTTCAACAAGTAATTCAAATTAAGTTTTCTGATGTAAAATTTAAGTTTAAAATGGCCTTAGTCAAATTTGCTCTGTAGCAGGGAATAAAGTTGAAACCTAAATCCAACACTTTGTAAAGAAACCCATTTAGTTCAAAGTCTGAAAAATTAAAAATCTTGATGGTAGAACTCAGTTTAAATGATGTTCTCTCTTCTGTCCCCTGCTTCTTCCTCTGCTACAATTGGAGTAATTCTTCCTCCTTCTCCGATTCAAGTTTTTGAATGAATGTCAAAATTACTGACTTCCAAAGTGGAATCACTTCCAGGAGGGTACAAGTGAAGCTCTTGAAAAAACTGAAGACAGGTTTTTAAAACCAAAACCATTCCCTTTTCTTCACCATTTTCTTGCCGTTCATTGTCCCTGACTGTCATGACGTCACTTTCCTGAAAACTTTCTGCCAGTTTTAAAGGAAAAGGGGAAAATTTTCTACTAACATTGGTTTTGTCTGTCATTACTAAAGAAAATTTTCTACTAATGTTGGTTTTGTCTGTCATTATTGAAGAAAGATTTTCACCAAGCTAGCACCCTTTCTGTTGTTGACATTAAACCCACTGTGGTTTTCCAAATAGGCAGTATATGTTTCATAAGTGGACAAAACTCTGAGAATTTTTTTCTGCTTACACAAAAAACAAAGTTTTTCCAAGTCTACCAAGTACGGTAAAAATGTTATCATAACCACCATGTAAAGTCAGACTGCTCTTAGAGTAAACCTTCAATAAGTTAATTCACCTTCACTATATCATCTTTTAATCGACCCATGATGGAACTCTTGTTTTTAATAAGCATTCTTAAAAATTCTAGGCCAGCATTGTTAATATTTATTTTCTATGGAGTTGGCTTGGTATTTCTTTCCACATTTTCTAGTTTGAACAGGTGGGCCTTAATATCTTGTTTAACAGCTGATCCAGTCAGTTTGTGGCCAATCCCTGAAAGCAGATTATAATTGTTATTCAATATTGTGGCCACATTTATACCAGTTCTGTGATCGACTTCAATCACAGTCATACCTTCATCAAAGGATTCGTCAGCAAAATTGCGACTTTTGTTCTTAAAATTCTTGATGCCCACACCTCCACTTTTTGTTGTTGTTTAGCCAAACAGTTCAAATACTTTTGCATCTCAAGTAAAAGACTAACCAAGTCTTGTAAAGCTTTGTCTTGGCTCTCTGTAAGCAAATAGATGGTAAGATCCAGTAGCTTGTCTTCATGTATGCCCACCATCAGGAATCCAGAACAAAATCCAAAATGAAAATACACACTGGATGTAATTCCCAAATAGTAGTAAACCAAATACTAACAACACAACAAAAACCACCTGAGCATACACAGAAAGGAAACGCAATGAAATGAATTAGCATAAAACATTTAATCACTGCTTTTGTCCAACCATAGACCATCAGAAATAATAATTAAAAAAAATCAGTGTTTAAATACAAAACATTCACCAATCAGATTTTAAAACTTAACACATTAAAACTTCAGTTTAACCTTTTATTCAATAGTGAGTCTTCTATCACTTAAAAAACATTTAATATTGATAATTTCATTTGGTTTACCTTTATATGTGCATGATGCACATGGGCGATTACAAGAAGGTCGAAAGGAGGTTCCCAAATATCCACAAAATCAAAAAACAATTGTCTGAATGCACAATGAGCGAATGTACACTGGCATTCACTCACTGCAGATTCAGCATTTTGGGTGCAGATTGCACTATAGCGGGGATCTGGAAAAGGTCCCTTTCCCCACTGTAGTGCAATCTCGGAGTTAGTATATGGGTGCAGGGGGGCTTGCCCCCCTGCATTACGATGTGTATTCACATTTTTTGTTCAAAAATCAATGAATCTGGTTTTCCAGATTTTGATTTTTGAACTTTGGTGATGTTCGATGTTACGTTTTTCGCAGTTTTGAGTCGTACAATAGTGCGTTTGCATATGTCATTTACAGACATATGAAGGTAAACCTTTCATTTAACCCAGGAAACTTGTCCACTGTCAACTTAATTTGCCATTCTGTTTCCTTCTTTTCAACCAAGTTCTTACAATTACCACCTCTTAGGTCTAAGGGGACTTGTTCTAACACAGCAAATAAGAATTTCTTATTTATTTATTATTTTATTTAACATTTGTTTACTGGGAAAGTCCGACTTGGAACAAAGCCAATTTTCAGAGGAGGCCCGGGGAGAAACGCTCCAGACGCACGTTTTTGTAATGTGGGAGGAAACTGGAGTACCCAGATAAAACCCACACAAACACAGGGAGGACATGCAGGCACTGCACAAAAGGCACTCCAGCCGAGAATCGAACCAGAGAACCTCTTGCTGTGAGCTGACAATGCTACCACTGCACCATCCCAGAATGTTTAAACAAGGCAGTATCACTGTCATTTACTTTGATCAGTTACATATACTCTTAAATTTTTTTTTCCAAGACTTCTTGTATTCATTCCTACGTAGAAGGCTTGGCAACCAGAACATATCCCTGTATAAACAATCTTCTCTTTTGTCTTGATATTATTCTTAGTGCTAGGTCCCTCTCTATGCCTGCCTTCTCCCTCCTGTCTCCGGCAACCTTCTTTCTTTCTTCTTTGTAAATCTGGCTAACTGTCCCTCCTGATCCTCACCCCGACGTCCTGTGAACCATACTGGTTTTGTTCTCCTTTGCATTTTCTTTCTCTTCCTACCCTTTATGAATGCCTTCTACAGGATGTTCTTTACCTCCTAAAGGTTTACTCACTTTTTTGAATTCCAATCATCTTTGTCACATTGGGTATTATTTCCCCATCTTCCTGTAATCCATCCCATCTGCAAATTCTAAACTAGCATCACTGTATCTGGTCTTGCATCTGTAGTGTTACTAGTAAACCACACACCATACTTACTGTTCACCAGCTCCGATCTTCTTTCCATCGTCTGTTATCCAATTTACCCTTCACAGTATGGTGTCAATTAATCCTTCCCTCCTTGTTTTCTTTAACCAGCTGTGCAAATTGTTCCCAAGACACAATTTCAACTATTTTTCTCCATCCCCACCCTGGTAAAAGAGCAACTTTTCTCTGTGTTATGTTTAGTTACAAAATTCTCCACTATAGTTACTGACCACCCCAGCCTAGCCTGCCAAAAGACTTCTACCAATTAGATTAGCAAACTACTTGCTAAGAAGCAGTCAAGACATTCCAGTGTTCTAACAAGACGCAAAAGTGCAATAGGTAAAATCGCCTTCTCCAGATTACCACATGCAATGTCAAACAACCTCACAAATGATGTTAAAAATAACCAAACATTATAAACCTTCAAAACTTCATTAAGTGAACATTTACATGGTGAAATACTGTTTAAAGCTAGGACAGCTAATACAGTTACAATTCCATCTAGGGACCATGCTTTGCAGCATATATGGTACAACAAATGATAAACCTTGCATATTTGGTACTGCATTTGGAGAAAACATTATGGCATAATATAATTGGCCAACTTTTGAAATAATTCTGCTCCTTGTATGGTGATATATGTTGAAATTATACTTAGAGAATATTTATTTATTACATTTGTTTACTGGGTACTGTCCGACTGAGCCAGGGCCCTGTATTCAGTGGAGAACTGGGGAGAAAATCTCCACAGTATTACTAAAAACAATTTTTGCAACAGAATACAATCCAGGCAATAGTACCGTACAATCTATAGAACAATACAAGCAATGGTACAAAAACAAACAATTGCACAAAACAAGTACTAATAAGCAAAATTAATACACAGATGATAGGAGTAATGCTGAGAACAGTAATAGAAGTGAGTTAATAAATATCCTGGAGAGTGGCAACAGTATAGCCAATGATTAGTCAGGTGTTCCTTTAGGAGTGATTTGAACTGATTTTGGTTAGGGTTTTTTGTTATTGTCTCTGGAAGAGCATTCCAGAGTTTGGCTATTTTGTGTGAATAGAGGGTGTCACCACTGGGAGTTGGCAACCTTGAGTAACAGTTTGTTAGAAAATTTAAGAGCTCTAAGATTGTTACTAGGTTAAACTAAGTAGAAGATTGCAGGGCAGTTGCTGGGGTGACAGATTATTTTGTGGGTCAAGATTAGCTGATTAAGTAATAAAAGTTTGGGGAGCTCTAGCCAGTCTAGCTATGAGAGAGAGATGCACAGTGGTGTGATCTGTGTGGATGATTAGTGGCATATTTAGCAATCTTATAGTATACTTCAAGGTTGCTGAGGTCTGATTTTATAAGGTTTGTGAATGTGCGTGAACCATAAAGAAGAGTGGATAGCAGGTGTGTGCGAGCAGTGGCTAACCTGGCATTGGAAGTTAGGTATGGTTTGGCCCTGTATAAGATGCCTAGTTTGATGTGGACTTTTTTGATAGCTTGTGCAATATGTATATCAAAATTTGAGGTTATTATCAATGGTAACACTTAAAAGTTTAGTGTGGTTAGTGGGGGGTCTATCTTGGTACCATTTGCATAGGTGATAGAGAAATGGAGCATGGAAGACTTTGTTTTTGTGTTACTGAAAACTAGTATTTTGGTTTTATTGGGATTTAAAATGAGTTGATGGAGAGAGAGGTATGTTTCTATGTCCTGAAGAGATGATTGCATTTTCTGTTGTAGTTCTTGGGGTGAGGAGGCAGAGCAGATAAGTGTAGCATAATTGGCATACTGTACTATGGATGCTAGTTGGTTTGCTGAACTAAAATTGTTTATGAATATGATAAAAAGAAGAGGGCCAAGTATAGAGCCTTAGGGTACACCCACAAAGATGGGGAGTAGGGGGAAAAGGAGTTTTCACATTTTGTAGCCTGTTGTCGATTGGAAAGATAGCTATGAAACCAAGTTAGTGTTGGAGGACTGAGGCCATAGGAGGACAGTTTATTAATTAGTAGCTGGTGGGATACAGTGTCAAAGGCTTTAGACATATCAAGAAAGATGAAAGAAACCAGTTGGCCTTCATTCATGAAGTGATGGACGGTGTTAGTGAAAGGTAGGAGGGCGGTGCTGATACTATGTTTAGGTCGGTTTCCTATTAGAAGACCGAATGCCTCTTGGTTGAACTCAAAAGCATGAAATGGCAAAATATCTAAGTGGCTTTTAAGCGAATTCTTTCCCTGGGAAAGAATTCACTTGGCCGCTTCGTTACTTTGCTGTTTTCGGCACTGTAGTGCGGACTCGGAGTTGGTATATTTAAGTAGGGGGGTGGGGGGGCAAAGCCCCCCCTTAATGTAATGTTTAAAGTATGTTTTTTTTTTTGGTTGGAACAGCAATTTTTTTTCCTAGGAAAAAAATCGCTGTTCTGACAGCTCGAAATTGTAAGCTTTCGCTTACATTGGGTCGATTAATCACCGTTCGCTTTTTTAAGCATTCGGTGATCTAATATAGACCCGTTTAGGTCTAAAGCCATGCTGGGTACTGAAAAGGAGGTTATTGTTTAGGAAGTAGCTAATGAGTTGGCTGTGGATACATTTTTCTAGGATTTTTGTAAGTGGGGAGAGGATGGCTATGGGAAGATAGACAGTTACAGTGGATATAAAAAGTTTACACACCCCCGTTAAAATGCCAGATTTTTGTGATATAAAAAAATGAAACCACATTAAGTCATTTCAAAACTTTTCCCACCTTTAATGTGACCTATAACCTGTACAATTCAAGGGAAAAACAAACAAATCTGTTAGGGGAAAAAATAAAAAAAAAAGTGCAATAAGCTGGTTGCGTAAGTGTGCACACCCTTAAACTAATACTTTTTTGAAGCACCTTTTGATTTAATTACAGCATTCAGTCTTCTTGGGTAGGAGTCTATCAGCATGGCATATCCTGACTTGGCAATATTTGCCCACTCTTCTTGCAAAACTGCTCCAAATCTGTCAGATTGTGAAGGTATCTCTTGTGCACAGCCCCCTTCAGGTCATCCCACAGATTTTCTATTGGATTTAGGTCTGGCCTCTGGTTGGGCCATTCCAAAACTTTAATTTTCTTCTGGTGAAGCCATGCTTTTGTTGATTTGGATGTATGCTTGGGGTCATTGCCATGTTGAAAGGTGAAATTCTTCTTCATCTTCAGCTTACTAGTAGATGCATGAAGGTTTTGGGACAAAAGTGACTGGTATTTGGAACTGTTCACAATTCATTCCACCTGGACTAAAGCCCCAGTTCCAGCTGAAGAAAAGCAACCCCAAAGCATGATACTGTCACCACCATGCTTCACCGTGGGGATAGTGTTCTTTTGGTGATGTGAAGTATTGTTTTTGCGCCAAACATACCTTTTGGAATTGTGGCCAAAAAGTTGAACCTTGGTCTCATCAGACCATAACACATTTTCCCACATGCTTTTGGGAGACTTGATGTATTGTTTTGCAAATTTTATCTGGGCCTGGATGTTTTTCTGTGTAAGAAACGTCTTGCAACCCTACCCCATAGCCCAGACATATGGAGAATACAGGAGATTGTTGTCACATGTAGTACACAACCAGTGCTTGCCAGAAATTCCTGCAGCTCCTTCAGTGTTGCTGTAGGTCTCTTGGCAGCCTCCCTGATTAGTTTTCATCTTTTCTTTTCATCAATTTTGGAGGGACATCCAGTTCTCTGCAACATCACTGTTGTCCCATATTTTCTCCACTTTTTGATGACTGTCTTCACTTTGTTCCATGGTATATCTAATGCTGTGCATTTTTTTGTACACTTCTCCTGACTGATACCTTTCAACAATGAGATCCCTTTGATGCTTTGTAAGCTCTCTGTGAACCATGGCTTTCGCTGTAGCAGGCAACTGAGTAAATGCCAGAAAAATCCTATTAGGACAGCTGAACTTTATTTGGGGTTAATCAGAGTCTCTTTAATTGATGGCAGGTGTGTACCCAGCAAGACTAAATGCTGTAATTAAATCAAAAGACGCTGCAACAAAGTATTAGTTTAAGGGTGAGCACACGTATGTAACCAACTTATTGTACATTTTTGTTTTTTTATATTTGTCCCCCTAACATATTTGTTTTTCAATTGAACTGTACAGGTTATAGGTCACATTAAAGGTGGGAAAAGTTTTGAAATGATTTATTATGGTCTCATTTTTTTATATCACAGAAACCTGGCATTGTAGCAGGGGTGTGTAAACTTTTTATATCCACTGTAGTTCTTTGGAGGGACCACCTTCGTGGAGGGGTATAATGTGAGATATTTTCCATAGGAGTGGAACATATTGTTCTTTAATAGACCAATTAATCAAGATTGAAATGGGGTAAGCGATAGAAGGAGCATCAAGCTTTAGGAATTCATTTGGGAGTTTGTCAGCACCTGTGCAGCAAGGTTTAAGTTTGGTTAAGAGAGTCTTTATATAATTAGTTTGGATGGGTGTGAAGGTAAAGGGGTTATGAATATCTGGCACAAGGGTGAGGACAGAGAGTGGATGGGTTGGTTGATTATCTAGGAGGGAGGTGATGGTATTGATGAAGTGGAAGTTGAATTGAGTTGAGATAGGGTCTGCGTTGTTTGAGGTGACTGGGGGAGGGGTAGAGGTATGACCAGGGTTAATGAGCTGGTTGATGTATTGTCAGAATTTTTGGGGGTTGTTTGGGCGTTTCTGTTGACAGGATAGAAAGTATGTTTGTTCGTCTTTTTTGATCTGTTTCTTTGTTAAGTTTCTTAATCATTGATAAGTTAATAGGTCAGTTTTTTCTTGGATTGTGGTACTGTGACCAGGCCTTATCTCTACATTTCATTAGTAGTTTGGTGTCTTTGGTTAGACACAGAAATTAGTTTTAATATGCACTTTTCTAGTGGGGGCAAGAGTCTTGAGGATTGTAAGGAAGGTGTCGCTAAAGTAATGAACAGCAGCATCTAACCGTAGGTGTTTTAATGGTGTCCAGTCACATTGCTGGAGTTGGAGGTTAAAATTAGTGGGACAGAAGTTTTTCTTGGTAATGATGTATTTATAAATGCTGTTGCCTTGTGGATACACAAGCTTTTTGTAAAGAAAGGTTGGAGAGTGACTGCTGAAGGAGTCAGGTAGGCAACCAGCTAGGTAACTTAGGTTAGGTTTGTTAGTTAAGATCCAGTCTAGTGTTATAGTTTGGGTGAAGTTGAAAAGATTTACAAAGCTGGATGGGTTATTTGATGTGCAGGTGCGCCAATCCAGGCTAAAGTCACCAAGTACAATAATTTCTTGAGAGAAATTGATAGCTGCCCAGTAAAGTAGGTTTTCTATGCTGGGACTTTTATTATACTTAATTCTGTTGCTCTGTTTTACTTAAGTTGTTTGCTTAGGGTTAACCTTTAAAAAACAAAACAAACAAATCCATAAGCCTTTGATAAATGAGACAACAGTAGCCACATTTAAAAGGACTGCAATACACTGCAGTCATGACTCTGTTGTAATAAGGCTAGTTACCATTACTTGAACCTGTCCTCTCACTAGAATACTTCCAGTGTGTAAACAACAGTAACAGTAAATATTTTATTTATTTACTTGTAATGCAAAACACCTGTACTCATTTCTCTCAGAAAAAGTGACAATGCAGTTTATTAGCCAGTGCCTTGATATAGGGATAAGGTGTTAACTATGGACTAGGTGAACATTGACTGATTAGTGGTTTGGGTATATGAGGTGCTGACAGGGAGGGATGGGAGTACTCATTCTGGAGGGGGGGGGTCACTTTTGTAAGGTGCTTCCTGTGGAAAGGTGTGGTTCATAGTGGGAAGTAGCCCTCATGCATAAGTTAGTGAGGACAGGGATGAGAAAACTAGGGGTAGGTCACAAAGATAAAATCCCGCAAGTGAAGCTTTAGTGGCAGGACTACCAAGGACACCACCATGGTCCTAAACGGCTCCAGTCTTGTTACAGACTAAGGCACTTGGATATACACTGTAAGAATGACACAAGGGAGCCAAAAAATACAGTTCATTAAATGCTCTAATAAAACTGTGTGATTGTCATGGCTGTTTACAAGCACAAGACATTTTGTACATGGGAAAAACATCAAGACAAGTTTAATACATAAATGTCAAAGCATCTGTGACAATCGGGTAGACAGGGAAGCACTGCTTAGAACAGACTCACCCTTCAGCTGTTTTTGCTATCCTAACAGTATACTAAAGACTGCTGTGTAAATTAATATACAGTAGTATCCTAACTAAATCTTCACTTTAAATATACAAATATGCTAGTTTTATAACAGCTGCACATAAGCACTTTAGGATTGTGCCAACTACCATGTATGGGTGTACAGTAAACAACATGCTACACACACACACACACACACACACACACACACACACACACACACACACACACACACACTACCTGCCTTATTGCTTACTCAGCCCATCAACAGTTTCAGAAGAATGTTTAACTCCTACTTTTTCCAGGCTTGAGAATCAATGTGCCAATAAAACAATAAGAATTCCATAAAACAGCACAACGCAATGGAGCACACAAGATGAGAGTTTCCACAAACACCAACAGACTTTATTCCAACCACATTAACGCTCAAAAAAACACTGTATTTTCCTCCTTACTTCAAATACTTCATCAGATGCACTAAAAACTTCACCCTAACCTTAAGTAGTTGCAACAAAAGTTCACTAGCCAATTGTAACTCCTAATCAATTAGTCTTCAATGGGTTAATAATAATAATCACTAAATCAACCATCTTAAACAAAACTTCTTAAAAATGTTTAAAACGTTTAAAATACACATAAAAATAATTATATATATCAAAAGAAAATGTATAGAATATGTAATAAAATATTTACATATTTTAATGTTCTTCCCTTCAGTAGGTCACCCCAGTTCACAATAATTTTTGATAAAAAAGCCCCTCCAAGGTTAAACAGCTGAAAATATTAGTCAAGTGATGAACAGTAAAAAGCTAGAACATTAAAATTCTGATGAAGTCTTTGATGTAAGGACAAAAACGCAGTGTTTTTTGAGCGTTAATGTGGTTGAAATAAATCTGTTGGTGCTTGCTCCATTGCAGTGTGCCATTTTGTGGAATTCTTATTTCTACCTACAATATTTAAACTCCAGAGGGCCTGCTTCTTAGATTTTCTTTATAAGCAGCATCTGATTGAATGGGATGGCAACCACAGAGACTGAGGTGAAACACTGAGAACACAAAGATAAAAAGAAAACGTACTGGTAAAGTACTTACCACCAACAGATCCAGAGGAATGTAAGTTACTGCTACTACTACTGCTGCTCATAGCAAAGGCGCTCATGTTACCTGGGGCTGAGTGAAAATAAAGCACAAATATTAATAGGAGACTTGCTTAAGGAAGACAAACATTACTGACAAGACTAATGTGAAAAAGTAGTAGACACAAGACAGAAAGGGAAAAAATATCAGAAATTTTACCAAAGGAGATTATCACTCTCTCCCCTAATCAAAATGAATGCAGTAGTTACAAAAAGCCACTTCCTTAGCTACAGAATCAAGTAAAAACACAGATAATGCTATGTCTGTAAGTCAACCACAGTTTCAAAGTACATACTCGCATAGTTCTGCAACTGTTTGGTGGTAGCATGCTATCTTGGAAATAACTCCCATTACTTTAGTTGTTTTGGGCTGTGATGAAAACAGTAGTGTAACTAAATAATGAAAACTGCAGTCGGCACTTTTGTTGCTTTTTATTACCTGCTGTTCTGGGAAGGGTCAGTGGTTTTGGTTTTATTACTGGTTTTGGTGGCTTTTCTGGTTTAAATGTCCTTTCAGGATTGGCTGAACGATGATGTCTTAAACTGGATCGATGCAGCCGGCTACCAGAGTCTGGGAGTTTTTTGATAAATTTTTTCTCCACATATTTAGCCCGAATCCAGGCCTCTTTGTCCTGTCTGTGGAACAAGCATTAGTAATATTACTACAACATTCTACGAGAATAGTAAGGAATGCAACCTTTTTTCATACCAGTAGTCAAATCTACACTCAATTCAGGAATCTCTCCTGTCATATATGCATATACATACACAACAGGAATAAAGAAGCTTGTTTCTTAATCAACCCAAGTACCACAAACAGAATATCATTATATATTAGTAAGGATTCAAAGAAACTTTACTGTCATTTAGAAAACACAAGTACTACCTAAACTAAATTTCGAGTGTCAGTTCTTTTACAGGCGAAAACAAACACAAAAAGGCAGACATGATAGGTATTAAAGAATAAACAATAACTATAGTGCAAAAATAAATATCCAGGTAGCTGACGCACATTCTTGTATACTACTTATATACACTGGTCAACAATGACTACTAGATGGTTAACACATGAAAAAAAAGCACACTATACACAGAGGTGAGATTGGGTGATATTGGACATAAGGAAGTGATTGGAATTGCACTTGAATGAGAATATTTTAATTTTAGCATGCAATAAATAAATACAATTACTGTATGGAAAAAAAAGGAAAACAATTACAGCATAACAATCTCTCATAGTTTTGATACATCCAGATTTACATCTGCATTAATGAGTCTTATTGCAGTTGGGTAAAAACTATTCATGAATCTGGAGGTCCTGCAGTGAATATTCTGTAACAGTCTACCAGATGAAAGTTTAGTGAAACGATACCCCGGATGAGAAGTGTCACTCAGTATTTTGTGGGATTCATTTATGAAAAAAAATTTTCAGACATCCACCCATGTATATTCCTTGTTCTCTCACCACAAGTTATGTCCTAATATTTTTATTAAAACTATGTCTGCCAAGCTATTTTTGTGGCAACAAATGAGAAATGTGTTGCAAACTGTGGTACATGCCACAGAGACCAAACAGATAACACCATCTAGTAAGATGGACTCAAAATGTACAGGTTTCGCTTTCTCTCTCTTTCTAACTCTGTGCAAATATATAATTATGTTACTATCTGTATTTTTAGGGCCACAATACATTGCACCACATTCCATTGAAAAATTACATCAACAGAATGTGAAACAACATTCTCACCAACCTCCCGCATATCATACCCCCACCACTATAAGAGTGTGTGTGCGTGTGTATTATATATATATATATATATATATATATATATATATATATACATATACACAGTATATATCAACTATATATCTATATCATCTATACATATATCACACAAATGGACATCAGCACCAAAACCAAAATATGAATGACGATTTCTTTTCTGGATCCTATATTGGATATTGGTTGTTTGTAAATTACTAATAAAAGGAATGATTGTTCATCTTTTGGTTTTCATGCTGGAGTCCATTTGCATGACTCTGTATGTAGTCTCTAAAGTATTTCGAGTTCCATGACTAAATATACATATTTATATCTATATATCTATCTATATATATCTCCATATCTATATATATATATATATATATATATATATATATGTGTGTGTGTGTGTGTGTGGGTCTACTTTGTTTCATTGAATCTCATTTCACTGAATTTCATTTCACCACAACCACATCGCTGAAAACTCAAATTAATGAAAACTCATTTCACTGAATCTCATTTCACTGAACTGAAATTAGTAGATATGGCACTGTGTAGAGTACCGTAAAGCAAGTCAAAGGTATATGCCCTTTTCCCCACTATAGTGCAATCCTGGAGTTAGTATATATAGTTGGGGGTGCACAGCCCCCCACCTTGTTTGTTTTATATTGTATTTTACCAAAAACTTCACAACAATACATTTTATAAAATAGACATGCATAGTTAAAACACCAATGGCTAACTCTGTCCAGAAGACAATATGTACTCAAAATAAGTGGGGGGCTTTGCCTCCAACACCCCCTAAATATATATATTAACTCCAGGAATGCACTACAGTGGGGAAAAGGGCATATATCTTTTACTTGCCTTACAGTACTCTACACAGTGCCATATATACTAACTGCAGTTCAGTGAAATGAGATTCAGTGAAACGAGTTTTTAGTTATTTGTGTTTTCAGCGATGTGGTCGGCGTGAAATGAAACTCAGTGAAATGAGATTCAACACAACAAAGTCGACCATACATACATACATATATATATATATATATATATATATATATATATATATATATATATAAAACATATAAAGGTAATCATTTAACATTTTCAGATTCCCAATGCAGAGTACAGAAATGTGGACAGTGAATGACCAAAAGTCCAGATTTACATATACTAAGTTCAAGATTGTCATTTCTCAAAATATTCCCTTTTCTCCAAGGTCTGGGGATCTCTGAGTTGATACACACACACACACACACACACACACACACACACACACACACACACACACACACACACACACACACACACACACACACACACACACATCTACATATACATACATACATAACACACACTTTTTGGGGGGGGCTTGTCCCCCATATCAGTTGGAGCAGGTAGACTTCCACCATGCAACAAACAAGTTTAAAGGAGAAGAGGGATGTCTGATATCCAAGATCACACAACAGCAGGAAAAAGGAGAAGCCTCTTTAACACCACTATCCACAAACTTCAAATTGACACAATAAAGTTAAACAGCCACAATCATTGACAATAAATCATTCAAAACATGTGAAATTTGTGATTAATGAAAGTAATGCTGAGAGGGTATTTTCTACAAAATGCTTTCAGTCATAATCAACCCAGGGAAGAAGGAGTGGAAGTATCATAAAATGAAAGAGTACTGATTAAAAATATTTTTGATTTTTTGCCAGAGAGGAGGAAATGAGGCAGACTCAGACCAACATATTTTCTAAGAGGACACACAGTCACCAGGTCAGAGACTAGGTAAAAGAAACAAACATTAAAAAAACAAAGATTTGTTGTATAGGATAACTTTTTATTCATTGTATAAGTAGATAAATTCATATTACAACATGTAGAATTTTACAGTGGTTGAAAGAACAAATAAAAATGGATTTCATGTGTATGCAAGATACCAGCTCTGTAAGTGAAGACAAGAAAGTTTAAATATACAACAGAGCAATGTGGTTGTTATACACTGTGCGATATTCTTGGGTTCTTCTTTTGGTTAAAAGTTATGAGAAGAAGGTGCTGGACTTTACAATAGTGGTGGTGATGGGAAGGGCATTGATATTACATACCTGTTATAAGGGGAAAACATGCCAAAGTATGTGGCAGTAGCTTTGAAAGAGAAACAATGAGGGTAACTGAGATAATGGTGGCTTATTTACACAGAAGTTCAGCTACAGTATAGATGGGAAATTTCAACTAAAGCATATAGCATAGGAAATTGAAGTAGTATGGAGAGATGCAAAGATACTATACTAAGTTCCAGACTAAACAGATTTTTCAGGTCTTTTCAGCTATACTTAAAAAGAAAAAAGAAAAACGTCATGGACATTCAGAATTGCCATATAGCTGAAACACCTAATGTCCTTAAAGGATCATTTGTAAATATCCCACTCACCTTGTGGAGCTAGGGCTTGGCTTCTTTCTGGTCATTTCTTCAATCCGTGCTTCATAAATCCGATTGATTGTGGCATTTCCCAATTCACACATCAACTTTAAGAGAGAATTTAGAAAAAGTGGTACATTAGTGGACTCGGGACCAACACTGGAGAGATGATACAAGTGCAACAACAAAAAGTAAAGTTCTGCAGGAAATAAGTATGGAAGACCAGGAATCTCTGATAATCTGCATTAAGCAGTACAGCATCACATGAGCCTTGTCCTCACTAACATTAGTGGGGCATTTGTCAGCTGGGTGGTAGTCTCACCTTTACATACATAATAATCTACCTTGCTAACTTTCTATGATCTAGTTTTCCCACCTCCATCAACAAGAGATTAGTTAAGGGTGGTCTTAAGCATTCCTGCCAACCAGGAAGGATAACATACTCAGGGTAAAGGCTCCTCCATCTCCAGCTGGTATCTTTGACTTACAAAAATCAGACATCTGCCCTGGCTGCTAGTGTCCAACCCTGCCACAATGCCTAAGGGATTTTTTTAACCAGCATGAGTACGGCAGCATGGTTTCTAGCCACACTGTTCCTCTGAACTGTACTGACAGGATGGAATCTGGACAGCTTGTTAACCTCTAACCCAAGTGTGTATAGTTATGGAATGCTTTGATTATCAGGAGCTGTTACAGTCACCTTAAGTTTTGTCAGCTATAACTGCTCAGTGGTTTCAGTTGTGCAAATGTGGAGGTAATGTATACCAGTTACACATAAGGGAGGGATGCTGCATGCATTCTATTATCTTAATTTATATTGTATGTGTGCAGGTGTGTGTGTGTTATATATTTTTTTTCATTTGTGAAATGAAAAGAACCCGGTAACTTGTATTTTTTCTTTTGTGCAATTTACTGGCATCTTGATAAGAGTAAGAAGTGCATTTGTTATTTAGGCATGTGGTGTAAAGGTGATAGTTTTAGTTGGGGGTCAGATGTATTGTGTGGTCTATATGTATAATGAAGTATGTTTCATTCGTTTATTTGGTCAACTGCATGTGTGTTTAATACTTTTGACTTGCGTGTATTTTGCTGATTGAATTATTTTTGTCATATAATAATAAATTCATCTACATATATGCATGTACACTCACTATATTTGTAACTTTCTACTATTGCTTGCTCTGGTTGTGGTTGAAATGGTCCTCAAGCTAGTCCACTTAACCAGTTAACAAATGGTAAATAAGGAATTAAAAGTTGGCTGTTAACTCTTTCGAGATTTAAAGTCACTCTGTACAATTTAACACTCTTCTTGAGACATAAAACCATTTACAAAGATTTTGTAGCATAATTACAAAAAAAAAAGCTATCCAATGTCGATAAAGAATAAATCCTTAATGATGTAGAACTTTATTCTTATGAAGCCGGAGCTTATGATGTATATCAGCATAATTTTATTGAAACCAGAACACATCTGGTTAATCCGTTGTTTATTATTAATATTTTTGAGATGGTGTGTGCTGATATATTTATGACACTTGACATTACAAATTCTGATTATATTAATTTAACATCTCAATACCCCCAACCTACCCATTAAGAGCAGTATAATAAGCATTCCAATGCACCAGCTACTAAAGTTTCAATAAAAAAAGATTTGAATGCTCATATTCAGCAGGATGTGGTACACTATAAATTACCATAAACAAACTACAACAGTATTGAAGTAGCTTCTGAAACAAGACCCATATTAAGAAGAGGCTTGCATATGAATACATATCAGATTCTAAAACATGCTATAACTCTAAAGTACGACATGTCCGTAATTTGTACACAAAACAGGTTACATAAAGGAAACTCAAATTTAACAGTGAACTCTGATGTGTGCTCTTGACCAGTGGTCCCTAGAAAATCCAACCAACACACATTACTAACAGTCATTGCTTATTTATATCTGTACATGGTTTCATAGATGATTTACTTTACCTTTGTAAAGCCAAAATCATCTTGCAGTGTATGTTGCATCAAGCCTATAACAACACATTTAAGTGGATTTTTTTAAATGGCCTAGCGAAAACATAACTGGATAGAATAACAAAGACTGAACTGCAGAATGACAGAACAACATGTGGGCATAACAAATAGCCAAAGGGAGCTTTTGCTGAAGTGCTTCATGCTAAGTAAAATCAGGTTTCCCAGGGTATATGTGACTACTGGTGTATGTGACTACAGAAGAGGTATACAGTTGAAACACTAAAAGGTGACCTGCTATCAGCTTATTTCGATTCTATTTGTATGATATGTGACTCAGAATAAATTAAATTTCCTAAGTTATAAAAAGCACCTAAATATTTTATGTAATATATATGGATGGTTGTAGCTGGTTTGTGCAAATGCAGACATGACAAATGAGTTTTTGTATGTTGCTGAAATGGTATGAAGTGAAACTAGATCTAATTGCAGTATGCAAATGGCAAATAATGTTGAATTTACAAGTATTTTTTGTAGGTTGTATTGGAGGTTTGTATTTGCTCTGGTGTTTGGTGGTTATTTTACATTTGGTTGAAGTATTAATACTGATAAGTTTGTTTTGTAATTCTTGTATTTCTTTTATGAGTAATCATTACCAGTGCAGTTTTCTGTGTGCACCAGCAGAGATTTCAATTTTAAGGAACACTTCTCCCTTCTATGAGTTAGTGCGACTGTGAAGTTAGTTTATTTAATGGTAGAGAGGTTTTAAGCATGCTTTTGTAGAGTTGTTCAGTATCCCCTCTTAGGTATTGGGTATGTTCATTTATATTCTTTTTTTTTCTACTTATTGTTCTGAATTTTGCTCTTCTATATGTCCAGTATTTGATTATATACTCACACACACACACACACACACACACATATATATATATATATATATATATATATATATATATATATATATGCATGTATATGGGTTTATGGCAAGCGGACAAAACATGCAAACATTGAATCGTTGTTAATCAATTACTGAAAAACAAATAAGACTGAAAAAGGAAAACACTTTCTTTTTGCAATCTTACACGAAAACCCCCCACCACCACATTCAGATCAAATTTGTCTGAATAATGGTAGTGTTACAGAAACGGTATATCTAGCCTGCTGCACCACTCCAGTAAAGTGTTCAAATTATAATCCTACATCTTACCTTAGAAAAACCCTTTCTATAAAATTATAAGTACACAAAACAGCCGCACACTACATTCAGAAATACACAAGGACATACACTAAAGTTATCAATATACCCAGCCCTTACTATAAACCTATCCAGCAAACATTTGGACACAACCTACATCTATACCATTGCCTAGCCCATATTACAATCTTAACTCGCAACACTCCTAACCCTAATGCAGAAACTTCCAGAATATCCAAAAGTTTTGGGACTATAAAATAAGCTCTACTTAGCTGCAACAAATACTCCCTATCACTTCAACAACTGAGAGACAATATACTCAAAAGTGCATTCAACCACTTTGACAGTAAATTGAATATTTTGACATTCAACAAACTAAGCATGATCTCTCTCTCTCTTTATACACACACACACATTATATATATATATATATATATATATATATATATATATATATATATATATACACATATATCTATATAGGTTCATAGGTAGGTACTAGGCTGTCGGCCCAAGGGCTTAAGTAAGCCTAGCCAACAAGTTTCCTGGCTTACGCCACCCAAGAAAGTTATTTTCCTGTGCCCCTGTCGAGCAGAGCCACATAAGTGATCCCAAGGTGTATTTCCTATTTCCCATCTACTCATCAAGATTTTTCTTGAAGAGTGCTAATGAGGAACTTTGCTTGACATAGATGGGTAGCTTGTTCCAGAGTATAGGAAGTCTCTGGGACAGGAATCTATCCCTCCAGCATGTCCTGTTTATTGTGGTGACAAGGTTTAGGTCCATAGAGCATGTAGCTCGGAGGAATTTCTTTAGATGTAGCATGTCCATCAGCTCTGGGCTTAAAATAGCTTTATATGTTAAGCAGAGATCTCCTCAGAGTAGGCGATATGCTACAGAGTAAAGCTGGACTTTTTTTGAGACGGTCAGTGTAGGGCATCTGTTTGAGGCCAGTAATCCTCTTTGTGAGGAACTTCTGTGGCCTTACCAGCTGCTGCAGATGGCTTGTGAGTTACACTCCAAAAGGGGCGTTGTAGTTTATAATGGCTCTAATGAGTTCCGAGTAGAGGGGAACAATGATCTCTTTTTTCCTAGATGAGAACCCTTTTGTGATGAGGTGTGCAACATAGAAGGATTTCCTGACTACTGTGGCAATGTGATTATCAAAGAAGAGACTACTGTCCACCTGGGTCCCAAGGTCTCTTATCACACATTCAGCATTAAGTAGACTGCCGTTTATGTGGTAGTTCATGGGTACAGAGTTTTTACCAAAGGGGATGACAATGCACTTTTTGGCATTGAGCTTGAGGCCATGCCTCTGACACCAGGCATCTGTCTCAGTGAGGCCCTTGTGTAGAATGTCCACACCATTTGGGGACTCGACTGTGGCTTCTAGTTTGCAGTCATCTGCGAACTTCATTAGCCAGAGGCCTTGTGTGTTAACCTGTACTTCAGAGAAGTAGATACCAAACAAGAGAGGTCCCAGGACTGAACCCTGTGGTAATCCACTTGTCACCGGTTTGAAGTCAGATTTGGAGTCTGCAACGTTTACAGTGCGGGTTCTGTCAGTGAGCCAGTTGGCAACCCAACTTTTGATGTAGGGATTTATACCTAATTTAGTGAGTTTAGCTATAATTTCAGAATGGGGGATGGTGTCAAAAGCCTTGGTCGAGTCAAAATAGGCTGTGTGAACCACCTTACCCTCGTCTACGACTTTGGTGACTGCCTCAAAGAAGTCAAACAGGTTCAGAAGGCATGATCTGCCTTTCATAAACCCGAACTGGATGGGATCCTGAGTTTGGAGGTTACCAATGTCTTTGTTTAGGAGCTCCATGATGATATGTTCCATGGCCTTGCAGACCAGGCTCGTCAGGCTAATAGGGTGATAGTTCCCAGGATCAGTGGTGGCTCCCCCTTTGTGGAGTGGGATAACTGTTCCTGTGCGCCATTCAGTGGGCACAAAGCCTGATGTGAGACTATGACTGAACATGGTGCTTAGGTGGGCAGCCAGTTCGTTCTGAAGTTCATGTAAAACGTAGCCTGGGATGTTGCCTGGTCCCATGAATGCTACGTTTTTGGTTTTAGAGAGTGCAGTTTTTACCTGCATAGATGTGATTACAGGGACTCTGCATTCTTCCTGTATAGATATTGGCCCTTTAGGGGGTGAGGGGGGGTAAAGTTAGCACTGAACCTATCTGCCAGGATGTTGGCAATATCAGTTGGTTCTGTAATTTTCGTGCCGTTGTGATGTAACTCAGAGCAGATCTGGGTGTTGCCGTTGAGATTCTTGACATAGCTATAGAATGCTTTGTGGTTGCCCTTAGAATCAGTGCTGATTTTGTTTTTGTAGCTAGCTTTGAAGGATCTTATAAGGAATCTCAGCTTCTTACTGAGGCTGACCAGGGAGCTCCTCCGTTCATGGAATTTTACTCTCTTTTGCAACAGTTTCTTCCTTCTGTTGTAGTGTTTGTTTATGGCCTGGGACCACCAGATTGCCTTTCTTTCTTTGAAGGACAATGTCTTGGTTCTGTTTGGGATAGCACAATCCATGCAGTCGTGTAAGTACTTATAGACTGCATTTGTGTAGGATTCAGATAGCGTGCATTTGTGTAGGTTTCAGCAGTAGTAACTGTAATGTCCATCTGCATGGGTGTCATGAAGTTCACCACATCTGTCTTAGGAAGCATGAAGTTAGCTCTGGAGAAATTTTTTACCGTTGTTTCCTTAATGGTGGGTGGGGGTGGGATGCGGATATCAAGGGTGATTAGCTTATGGTCGGATCGGACCAACGAGGAGTTGACTTCCGGTGTGAAACACCGGTCACTCATGTTGGTAATGACTAAGTCTAGGATATTGTTGCCCCTGGTGGGGGTGTAGATAAGTTGATCCAGGGCATTGGAATTTATGAATTCCAGAAAGCGTTGAGCGAAGGAGTTGGTACATGAGTAGTTTTCTCAGTTAATGGTGGGGTAGTTGAAATCACCCATTATTAGGATGTTTGGTTGAACTCTAATATTTTCCAGTATATCAAGAAAAGAGGAGTGGGACTCCTGGGGCATTGTGGGGGATCTGTAGCACGTTACAATTTGGATTGCAGTTTTGCCCAGAGTCAGTTGCACTTGGATAACCTCGGATGCATTATGCTGGGCAACTAGCCTGGAGGTGTGGTTATCCTTAATAAATATGGACACACCTCCACCTTTGGTGTTCTGGTCCAGGTTAGATGGCCGAAAAGTGTAGTATGAGTTATAGCCTGGTAATGCAGAGGTGCTCTGTAGAACCTTGAACCAGGTCTCGGTCACTGCACAGATATCGATGTTCTCCATTTTAAGGAGTGCCTTGAGTGAGTGCATTTTGAGATTTAGACTTCTAGCATTGAGTAGCATTACTTTCAGTTTTTGCTTGCCTGTTCCTGTTACAGTGGTGAATTTGTCATTTGAACCTTGCCTAAAAAGGCACTATGGGGCGGCAAGACCCTTAGCCAGTATCCGGAATCCCAGGGGTGACAGGTGCAGACCATCTCTGGCAAAGCATCGTGGTCTGTCAACCATGTCGTCCCAGGCAGACAGATACTGGATCCCCTTAGAATGACACCAGAAGCTTAGCCAATTGTTGAAGTCAATCATTTTGTCCTTGTACTGCGATATCATTCTGGGCGATGACAGGATGCTACTCAGGGCTAGGGTCATACCTGCCTGGGCTACAAGATCGGAGAGCTCTTCCATGTCTCTTTTCATGTAGTCCAGGGAGTTACATCTCAGGTCGTTCACACCAACATGGACAATGACAGTCATATTTGTACTTGTTGTGGAGTGACCTGAGTGCATGGGTTATGTGGCGGATCCTGGCACCCGACAGGCAGCTTACAGTAACCTTCTCCTTGTTTAGCCTGGTGAGTGGGACATCAGTGTGCTTGACTATAGAGTCACCTATGACTAGTGTGTTGGGTACGTTGTTTTGCCTTATGGGCTGTAGTTTATTGGCACACTGAGTCTGTGGGCTATGTGTCATTTGGGTTGTGTTGGGGGGGTGGAGGTTGCTTGCATTTCTGTTTTGGTGGTCTTTGTTGCTTGAGCAGATTATTATTGAGAGCCTCTGCGAATGTTTTTGTGTTTCTATGTGTGGATTTTGGTGGTGTAGGTTTAGAGGTACTATGTGATGAGTGTGGTGTGGTCCAAGTGTTTACCTTCCCCTCTTGACTGTCAAGTTCAGTCTTGGTTGGAGAGAGCTTTACCTCCAGTTTGGCTAGATAGGTGCATCCCTCACAGGTCGTGGTGTTGGGTGGTAGGAGGAGAGGGGTGTCTTTGTATATGAGGCAATTGCTACATTGCCCCAAGATGCCCAGATTCATCAGACAGGAGAGAACACTGGGAGCTGACCCTTGGCCATGCCTGAATAAAAAGCTACTTTCCTCTCTCTATATATAAATATATATGTGTGTGTGTGTGTATATATATATATATATATATATATATATATACACACACACACACACACACACACACACACACACACACACACACAGACAATATAACCTAGTAATGAGGAAATGTAGTTTTCCAGCCTTAAAGGTAGTGCATTTTCTTAAGGAAGAACAACTCACCCAAAATGGAAAACTAGTTGTACAGGAACAACTGCTCTAGATATTGGCATACGAATTACTGAAATGGGCCATTGTCAGAACTTTTTATGCAAGGTCAGTGTCAAAGATTACATTGCATTCTTATTAAAAATCAGAAAGAAAAAAATTAAAGCTGAAGTTGGTTGTTTAAACCACTGTTTATCAAGTTAAAACAAGAGATGAGCATTTTCATCCTTGTCAGAGTTTCATCAGATCTAAGTTATATACAGCAGTAACAAGTAATATATACTTCTTTATTTTCCATATAAATAGCCATGTAAACTGTAACAAAGGCTTTATTCTAAGAGTACTTTAACAGATCACATTCACTGACAGTGACTGGAATAATGGTACATTCACAGTTTGCATCTTTATTGTGTTGGTGCTGTTAACTCCTTATCTAAACAAGTATAAACTCACTGTATATCTGGCTGTAGATCAATGTACAAAGCATAATGTCAAATAACAATGAACTCACAAACACACAGAAGCATATTTTCATTGAGGTGTGGTGATATCAGCATATACTGTTTTTTTTTTTTTTATTTAATTTGTTCTTTTGGGAAGCTGGTTTAGGCTTGTTTCTTCCTGATGCCCATTCATGAATGTTAGGTTTTATGCTCCATAATATAACTAAAACCTTTAGTTGTATTATGGAGCAGGAAATAGTGTTTGCTTCCTGAAGTACTTGGTAAAAATGCAGGGATCATTTAACAACAAAATATTTTTTAACAGCACCGTTACACAGTTTTTCCAGGGCTAATAAACCATAAAGGCATGAATAAAAATCCTTTTAATCTAAAACAAAGAGAAGTTATGCTCCACTTGCATCATGTTTTGTTAGGACCTTAGTTGGATACTCTGATCTAGTGTGGTTCTGTGGCTCAAAGTTAGTTGAATACAGAAGTCAGATAATGTTTTCTAACTAAGCACATGTCTATGAATGAAATAGAATCCAGAAATATTTATTGTACACATCTGCTTCATTTGGAGCAATTCTGTTAAGTGGGATGAATCATCAAATCTGCTCCCTTTGAAGTGGTACATACAAAGGGTGCTTTTAGGATAGGGGCTGTTTCACCCTGCCACTTTTATACCATTCCATAAATACACCAACTTTAGGGTCACATCATATTGAAGTTTTGTCCTACTCATTGAAATTGCTTCCCATTCATTCATTTCCATTACCCACTTTATCCAGAAGTGGTTACCCTTATGAAAATAGGGAAGACCTGCAGTCTAGTGTGATCATTGGTGAACTAAGATATGAAAGAATCCTGGGTAGAAACAAGTCTATCACAAGACTCATTAATATCCCCCAAGTACACATGCAAGCAACATCCCATAGATACAGTCTTACGTATAGCCAATTCACAACCTGCATGTCTATCTAGTGTGGTAGAAAAATGGGGATGACAAGGGAAGCCTACAGGCAGTACTTGCTAACTGAAAAGAAGGCACTCAAGCTAGAAATCAAACAGAAAATCTTTTAATCTGAACTCTCAATAAAACAGACATCTAGTATGTGAAACCATCCCTGTGACAAAGTGTATAGGACTACAATTAAATGGTTATCATACAAAAGTAGAGAATAAGAGTATTGACAGTGACGACAAGAAGTATTAGGAGTGGCCCAAATGACTTCCACTAAAGGAATTCACCTGAAAACAACTCAGGTTCAGGTATAGGAAATGTTAAATTTATTCATGCAAGGATATGATCTGTTTTCTGCCTCTACTTTACTTCCAAATTCCATCTCTCCATTCCATCTCTCCAGACCCTATCCAATAAAATATGTCCATTCATATCTATCTCACCATTGCAAGAACACCCCGGCTTACTCTTTCAAAGTTTAAGTGGCTCCTAGGGTCAGGTCAGGTCAAATATTCTTTTTGGATCATTAATCTTCATAATTCACAAATTAGATACCCTTTCTTCTTTCTATTCCATACTTTTTACTGTCATTCAAACCTATAACCTAACAAGCCAGTTCAAAGCTAGTATTTCCCTACAAACCCCTTCTCTCAGACAGCACTCTACTAGACACTTCTCTTCTGTATTGACCCCAACACTATGGCAGTTTCTTCATTCTGATTTATCTGGTAACATAAAGTACTCCCTGTTTAGAACACTGTTTACAATTAGAATACTTACTAAAACAGCGTGAATGCAACTGTCCATCTAAAGGACTTGCCTAAGGAGCTGTAGTACAGTTACCTCCTATACACCTGATTAAATCAATCATCCTAAAGTACCAGTACTGCTCTAAACCCGCAACACATATAGTCTAATCTCCTCTTTCATCCTATTTGTTTCTCTTAGCTTTTCTAACCTACCAACTACTACCCATATCTCCACCACTTCTGCCCCTCATACTTTAAATCTATTCTCACTTTTCTAGTCACTTTTGTAGTAGTACATATATTTGGTTTGTTAAAGTTTCGATGTATATATATTTTGTCCAATTTCTATGCATAGTCATAAATGTAAACCACTGCTGTTTGAATACTGCATATTGTTCTTCAGCATTATGATGTAACCCGGCTGAATCTGTAATTGCTCATTTTTCTAACAGTGTTCTATCCAGATAAACAAATCTAAATAATTAAATAAATGTTTCAGATAAAGTGTAAATGTAACCATTTTCATGCCTTTCAGTAATGTGGAAAATATTACTTATTTTGCCAGTATTCCATGCAGCATAGATTGAATTTGCTGTAAAATTAAAGTTCAAGGTGATAACTTTTGCTTTTCTGTTGCACAGCATTTCTGCACTGCAATGTTTGAAACCATTTTTTCTTTCCCCTCATTGTACAGAAATATCTTGTTTTCTCATGAACATAGCCTGCTTATAGAACAAAAAGTACAAACCTTGATCAGTTCTGGTTCCCAAGAATCGAGAGTTAAGGACCGTACCTTAGAGAAATGAACACCTAAACTCCTAGAATAAACAAATGGCACATTAATACTTCCATTTGATAAATTAATAGCAGTAGTTGTATTCATGTAATCTGTTTCAGCAAAAATTTAAAACTTTCATTTGGTTAACTGAAAATATAAATCAATAAATCTTGGTAAATGTACATTTAGCATGCAGTAAAGTACAGACATGGGGGTATAGTTCCCCATACTAAAGGGGTGGCGTAAACAAACAAAGCGATGGGCTAGGCTTTACCCCTCGCTCGGGCAGATAGCCTAGTATGAACCTATGAACCTATGAACCTATAAAGCACTGGATTAAAATTATGGATCACTTTCAATAGGAACATTGAGCATCTAAAAATGTTTTAACAATATTCTGCTGCTTTGTAGAGATACAAATTGTGTGTTTTTCAATAAAACAAAATCACATGTGTCTGAGTACCTCTGTGAAATTCCCTTTCTCCTTAAAGGACTGAGACAACAGGTTCATAGGAGATTACTAGGCTAGTGGCTTAAGACCCCTTACAAGCCTAGCCAATATAATTTAATTTTACCCAATATATGGTCCCTAGTGGCAAGAGGATAGCATGGATTTGTGCCTATGCATTGAGTATCTTACCATTGCCCATGTCTACAAGGGACATAGGCACCACCCCAAGTGTGAAGATGTGATTCCCCATCCATTGATCCAAACTGAATTTTATAGAGGGTCAGGAAAGGGCACTGCTTAATGTGAATAGAAAGCCTGCGCCAAAGAAGGGGCAATCTCTAAGATACATATCTGTCTCTCCAGGATGTTTTGTTTGAGTCGCTAAGTTTAGATCCCTAGATCGGGTGCCCCCCATGCTGTCTGACTTGTGGATGTGTAGCAGCTTCATCAGGAGAGGATTTGTGAGTTCCTTGTAGGTCAAGCATAGGTCATCCCTTAATAGTCGACAGGAGACAGAGTAAATGGATAAGAGCTTTTAGTCTATCCAGGTAAGACATGTTGTTCACACCCTGTATTCTCTTTGTGAAACTCTCAGGTAGCTCCAGCTGCTACAAGTGCCTAGTCAAATACATGCCAAATGGTGCCACTGTACTCACTTATTGGTCTAATGAGGGCTGAGTACAGCAGGGCTATAATTTCCTTGGATTTGGATGTCATACCTTTAATTATAAGTTTTGCCACACACAAGAATTTCCTCACCACTGTGGACATATGGCGGTCAAAGTTCAGGCTACTATCTGTGTACCTAAATCTCTCACCTCTGAGTCTACTCTTAGGGGTAAGCTACTGATGTTGTAGCAGGGGTACTTAGCATCTCAAAGAGTATGATAATGCATTTTTTCATATTTAGTTTTAGGCCACGATTCTGGCACCAATCATTTGCCTGATCCAGACCCTCCTGAAGGACATCTATATTGTTACATTGTTGGGGGATTCAATGATTGTCCCCCTGCTTGCAGTCATCGGCAAACTTTATTATTCAGAGGCCTTTGACATTAGCCCTGACTTCACAGAAGTATATTGTGAACAGGAGTGGTCCCAGCACTGAGCTCTGTGGCACACTACTAGTAACTGGCCTCTTGGTGGATCTGGATTCACCCACTTTAACCACATATGTCCTGTCCATGAGCCAACTGGCTATCCATCTAGTGATATATGGATTTGAGAGTTTATTTATAATACCTGAGAGGGGAAATGTGTCAGAGGTCTTGGCCAGGTTGAGGTAGGTGGTATGTAATGTTTTACCTTCATTTCTGGCCTTAGTGACTTTCTCAAAAAAATTCACACTATTCAGTAGGAATGACCTGCCCTTGATGAAGCTGAATTGTGTCACATCCAGTGTTTGGAGGTTTCCTATGTCATTATTTATCAGGTCCATGGTTAATCTTTCCATGGCTTTACATATAAGACTAGTCAAACCTATGGGTCAGTAATTTTCTGGGACAGTAGATGGTTCCCCCTTTATGCACAGGGATGACTGTTGCTGTCCACCACTCTAATGGGACAAAGCCAGTCCAGAGGTTGGGGTTAGAGATCTTACTGGACCTGATTAAGTCCTGATTTAAGCTGTTTAACAGCAACCTAGTATATCATCAGACCCCACTGAAGCCATGTTTTTAGCTTTCCCCTGGGTGAGGGGAAAGTCAGTACATACAGCTTAGTTTGACCTGGGCCAAGGCCTTTGACATAATCCCTCACTCAGGCATCATTGAAAAGCTTACACAACTTGGTGTTAATTCCTATCTCATCAGATGGGTGGCCAAATGGCTCATAGATAGGACGCAAAAGGTCAAACTAGGCACCACCACCTCTGACAGCAGACCTGTCACTAGTGGTGTTCCCCAGGAATCTGTCCTGGGACCCCTACTGTTTGGCATTTACTTCTCAGAGGTTCAGACAGGGACAAAGGGCCTGTGGCTGACCAAGTTTGCAGATAGGTGTTGTCACTGACTCCACAAATGATGTTAACATACTGCAAGAGGATCTCACAGCTACAAATAACTGGTGCCAAAGTCATGGCCTTAAGTTAAATGCAAAAAAATGTATTATCATACTATCCGGTATAAACACAGCTCCTACTGATTGCCACATCAACGGCAACCTTCTAAGCACACAACCCGTGGTGAGAGACCTGGGTACTCAGCTTGACAATAATCTTACATTCAACCATCATGTGGTGGCAGTGGTCAGAAAAGCCTTTTACTTGGTTCATCTCATACGTAAAGGGATTGCATCCAGGAAAAAGGGGGTTATTACTTCTCTGTATTCCTCCCTCATTAGACCTATAATTGAGTATAATGCCACATTTGGTATGTACCTCTCCAAATACCTGCACCAACTGGAAAGGCCACAGAACAGATTGCTCAGAGTTGATCTGTATCTCGCCTACAAGGCAATACTGAACCCTGCCCTACTAGAGATGCTCCATATCCGTAAGTCTAACTCCTGGTGCATTACCCGCCTGATAGGCCTAAATCTAATATGTGACATCAACAAAACCTGTTGGAAAGAGAGGTTTGTCTCCCAGAAGCTGCCCCATATCTAGAATAGATTTCCCATGCATGTCAAACAGAGTACCTCGCTGACACCCTTCAAGCACAATGTTGATGACTGGATGGAAAACCACAAATTTGTCCCAGGGGTTCCACCTTAGTCACTCATTGACAGGGGTGACAGGTGCTGACTGAAGTTTCAT
Source organism: Protopterus annectens (assembly GCF_019279795.1). Taxonomy (NCBI): domain Eukaryota; kingdom Metazoa; phylum Chordata; order Ceratodontiformes; family Protopteridae; genus Protopterus; species Protopterus annectens. The sequence goes on from NC_056739.1 coordinate 449,407,594, forward strand.
TTTTGGGGATAAACCCTTGGCTATGTTTGTAAGAGCCCCAGGGCCATTAGCCTAGTAACCTCCTATGATCTTATGATTTAGAGAGCACAGTGGCTACCCTATTCATTGGTGATAATTGGTTGTGGAGGGTATTTCTTGGGAGAGAACTGGGGGTAATGGGGAGCTGAAATTTGAGCAGAATATGTCAGCCAGTAGATTTGCAGTATCTTCCAGCTGCCTATAGGTGATGCCATCTACAACTAAGTCCACACATTGTTGAGTGTTGCCTTAAGACTGCAGACATAACTGAAAAATGCCTTATAGTTACCTTATCTTTGGAGGCTATTGTTACCTCAAACTCTGATTTCAGAAACTGGATTAGTTCTCTGATTCAGTTGTTTAAAGTAATGAGCTGCTTTTTGCTTTGTTGTGCACATTCCTGCTTTATTTCTCAACAGGATTTTCTTTGTTTTGTTGTACAACTTATTTATTTCAGTGGTCCACCAAGGTGGCTTGTTTTTGTGGTGTGACCTGGGTTAAATTCGATCTGGTACTACCATTTCTATGCAGTTGTTTATATGGTCTTACAGGACTTTTGTGTATGCCTCTACAAAGGTTTCTGTGTTTCCTGAATTTGGGGGGCTTGGAAACTAGCTATGCCATCCCTTAAAGTTTTGAGGGATAGGTGGAGGACTAGTTACCTTTATTTCAAGGGAGACCACTTTGTGATCTAATCTTACCAGGACATCACATTGGGTCAGAATCAGCATTCCTCCACATTTGGGAGTAACACATCACGAATATTTGTTTCCCTAATGCAAGTGTAGACTAGCTGCTCCAAAGCATTTGAATTTACAAAGTCAAGAAATTTTGGGGCCTGCATATTAGTGGTCATGTATGCCTCCCAATTAATGCAGGGGCAGTTAAAATCAGCCACAAATATGGTATTGGGGCTGGATGGTGAATGATTCTATTAACTTCAGGTATGATGTTCGGGTTTCCTGGTTCATGCTGGGGGACCAGTTGGTAGCAAGAATATGGTAATGCATTTTTCCCATTGTTAGTTGGACATGGAGTAGCTCAAGCATGTCATATTGTATGACCAGACTTGAGGTGTGCTTATCCTTTATGAAAATAGATACACCTCCACCTTTGCTCTTTCATGTTCAGTGAATGAAATACTGTGGCATTTGTTAAATACCTTTCCTGATTTCTTTAATGTATTTCTAAACATAATTTTAGGTACCAATCCAACTGTTTTCTTTCCATTTTGTGATGCCAACAGAATCGACCAATTTTTTTTTTCAAATTGGCAATAATTGGCCTCAAATTATTATTAAAAGTCATAATATAACGTTCATATGTATCTACTGCCACAATATTTCATTCAACAGGATCCATAGTGTCCCCTTCTAAATAAATTGAATCTTAATCTGCCATCCTATAGGAATAAAATGAAAAGGGTAAACGTACCTAGTATGGGAACACAGGTACATACTGGAACCTTCCCATGCATGAGTTGTAATTACTGCCAATACACTGACAGTATGAATTAATTTAAGAATCCAGGAATTGAGAACACATATCAGTTTCAGCATGTTGCTAATCTTGAGTCTTTAAATCTAGTTTATGTTGCAGTTTGTATGCAATGTGAAGTTTTTTATGTTGATAAGACACAGTTTAAAGAAATAATTTCACATCATTTGTATAATATCAATAAAGGTATTTTAACAAATGCTTTAGCTAAATATATTTTAGAGAAAAGAATTACAACTGTTTAAATTTAGTGTGTTACAGTTTATCACTACTATGCATAGAGGTGATATTGTTAATGTAATGGAGTATTGTAAATATAAATCAATATTGCAAATTAATGCATTAACTGAGCCAGGCTTAAATGAGTCTTACTCTTTAAAACCAGTTGTGAAGGCTGCCAGCCTAGCCAGACAGAATTTTATGGATAATTCTGTCATTTGTAAATATTAATGTAAGCCACAGGCTTGTTGTCTTAAATGGAAAAAATGCTGCTACAAAAATGTAACAGTGCACTCTGCTGACCAAGTAAAACATGTTGTGACCCTTTTTTCTAAAGTTGTCTCCGGCCTGTCTAGATGAAGGAATTCTTGCTATTATGTTAATCACAGAGTTAATGGCCAGAATTTGCATGCATAAATGTCCTTTAATGCTCTGGTTTCTGCCCAGAGGTGAAGAATGTAAATGTAGTTTCTGTTAGCCTGGGAACCCAGGAAGTGTGAAGAATGATGTAATGTGAACCAGGAATGTGATTTTAAAAACAGACAGAATCAGAGAGCATTAAGCATTTTTGTCTTGACCATCCAACTCATCAGCACTCTGCTTTTGCTCTATATGTAAGTTTATCTTAGACTTCTGTTTTCTCTTGGTCTAATCTTTCTAGTTTCTAGCTATATTTCTAAGTGTTTTTCTGTGATGTCAAAACCGTAATACTGAATTATTTTAAGTATTTCTCTGTGATCTCTGAACTCTTGACTAGCTGCTTTGTGTAGAGATAATTTAAGCTCTAGAGTACATTGCATGTATATAGTGATCCTGTACCAAGTCACTCTAATAAGCCTTGACTGTTTAGTCGCACTTACCAATTGGATAATAATATCGCACAGTAATAATTGGACACCCTTTTAAGGGCCTTTGAGTAGCTGATAAATATTAGTGGGTGGTGGCAGCTAGTACTACCATATAGTCTGGGAAAAAGGGGCACAGCTAGAGAGTCTGTGCCAGCCTTCCCCAGAAGTGTCTGTGTGGTTTTATAAACTCTTCTCAAAGTGTGTGTGTGTGTGTGTGTGTGTGTGTGTGTGTGTGTGTGTGTGTGTGTGTGTGTGTGTGTCAGCTATCATTGCAGGGACATGAAGCACTGGTTGGACAGAGAGGGTGCTGGAGGTTTTAGCTTGACCACTAGGTTGAGATCTGGACCCTATAGCTGTGCCAGAGGGGCGTCTTACTGGGGACCTGGAGAGCAAGGGAGCGACCAGCCCCTGACTGTCTGTGATCTCTGTGTGCTCTTAAGGGAAATTGCACTATACTGTGTGTATGAGACGCCCTTCACTGGTGTTAGTGGTGAGGATTGAGGCTCCTTAATTGCTGGGCCAGGGCATGGGCATCACATATTAATTGTTTGCCAGTGGTGTGATATCCACACCACATATTAATTGGTTGGAAAATACTAATTGGCTTGTAGTGATGTGGGTAGAGTGAATTCCGTAGCTTGTGTACAGTGAGCTTTGAAGGCGTTTTGTACTCTAAACCAGCCATGCAGTGAATACTCAGAGTTCAGATCACAATTGTTTTATTTCTTTTGTTAGCTTAGTTAGTCAGGGTGAGCAGGGAGCATGTCAGCAGTGGAGTATGGAAAGTTGACAAGGAGCCAGCTGGCTCAGATGTGCCAGGCTAGAGGACTGGTGCATGCAAACCTGACTAAGGCAGACCTGATTGCAGCCTTGGTTAGAGCTGCATCAGAAAACAGCAACCAGGAAGACAATCAGACTGGCAATGGTGATATGATACCCTCGGAGAATGGACAGCTCAACCTTTCTGTAGAGGACTTAAAAATCCACTTGGAGCTAAAGAGACTTGCGTTGGGAGACCAGGCGTTTGGAGATAGTAGCCGAGGAAAAGCAGAGGAAGCATGAGATGGAAATGCTGACTTTTTGCCAGAGTCATGGAGGTAATGGGGAAGGAAGTAACTGGACCCCAGAAGCACAAAAGGTCAGTAAATTTCTTCTGCAGTATAAAGAGGGGGATACTTTTGATAGTTTCATTCGTATGTTTGAGAGGGTATGCAAACAGTATAGTGTTGACCAAACGCTCTGGGTACGGTTCCTGACCCCCTTACACCATGGTAAAGCTGCAAATGTTTTGTCAAAAATGTCTGATGTTGCATGTTTTGATTATACTTCTGTTAAAAATCACTTGTTAGAATTGTTTAAGCTAACACCTGAAACATATAGGAAAAAGTTTTGTGAGCATAGACATAAGGCAGATGAAAGTGTGTGTTAATACGTTGCTGAACTGGGCACCTATTTCCATAGGTGGGTGAGTGGATGTTAGGTCACCACCTTTGAAGGGCTGGCAGACTGTTTGGTGAGGGAACAAGCCCTTAGCACTTTGCCTGAGGACATGAGGATCAGGTTAGCTGATAGACAATGTGCTACTTCAGATGAGTTGGGGGAGAAGGGAGACCTATACCTGGCAAGCATGGCAGCCCTGCACAGGAAAGGGATCCCCAGTACTGCTCATAGGTCTAAAGGAACCCAGAGTGGGCAGCACAGACTGCCCCAACAGAATCTGCCAGTAGCAGGGGAAGCCACTAGTCCAGGTACACGTCCAGGAGCTAGAGTTAAATGTTTTGAATGCAACCAGTGGGGCCATGTGGCATACAGGTGTCCACGGAGGCAAGGTGGGGAGCAAAAGGTGAGGGAGCCAGTAAGTGGGAAAGACAAAATGCCAATAGTAGGTTGTCTTGAGAGAACAGGGGTACCAAACTACCATCTTGCAGATGTCCTGATAGGGAAGTATTTGGATGAGGCAGTACAATATGCTTATGCAGTTACACACAGTCAGGTTAGGAGACAAGCATGTGGGTCTGGTAGCCTGGGGGAGACCCAGACAGACTGCATACTTGCAGCCAGGACTGCTGAGGTGGTTACTTCAGGGAGGGAGCTACTCTGTAGCAGTGAGACTGAAGGTGTCCTACAGCTGCTTGGGGGTGCTGCTGGTCCCTTGGACAGAGTGACTGCAAAGGTAGAGGTAAGTAGTAGTACCCAGTCTGACAGTGAGGTACCACTGTCAGAGGATGCCAGACTTCCTGTGGAAGGGGAGCTGGAAGTGGTTACAAGGAGAGAGTTGAGACAGGCTCAGCTCTCAGACCCTACATTGCAAGGCCTGAGGCAGGTAGCTAGGGAGCCACCTGATTCTCAAGGAAAGGGGGAATCTGTATACTGGGACAAAGGGTTACTATACAGACAGTGGACCCCTGAGGGAGGGCTAGAAGGTGAGAGAGTACAGCAATTAGTAGTTCCTACAGCCTACCATCTGGCGCTTCTAGCCATAGCCCATGATATTCCCTTTGCATGACATGCGGGCATAAAACGTACAAAAAGGCGTATTATGCAGAACTTCTATTGGCCTGGAATTTCCAGAGATGTAACAGGGTACTGCAGGATCTGTGAGCAGTGCCAAAAGGTAGGCAAGGCAGGAGAAAAGGTGAGAGCTTCTTTGATGCCTTTGCCTGTGATTGAAGAGTCATTTCAGAGAATAGCTATGGATATTGTGGGTCATCTGTGTACCCCAAGTTCAACAGGGAAAAAGTACATCCTAGTGGTAGTGGATTATGCTACACGATACCCTAAGGCAGTGGCTTTGTCCTCCATTGAGGCAGAGAAGGTGGCAAATGCTTTGTTAGAAATTTTCAGCAGGGTAGGTTTCCCAAAGGAATTACTGACTGACAGAGGTGCCAATTTCATGTCAAACCTAATGGCTTGTCTGTGGATGCCCTGTGGGATGAAGCACATGAAGACCACCCCCTACCATCCCCAGACTAATGGTCTTGTTGAGAGGTTAAACTCTACAATCAAGTCCATGCTACGGGCATTTGCAGATCAGTTTAAAAGGGAGTGGGACAAATATTTGCCCCATCTGTTGTTTGCTTACAGAGAGGTTCCCCAGGAATCCACAGGTTTCTCACCCTTTGAGTTGCTGTATGGGCATAGGGTGAGGGGACCTCTAGATTTAATTCGAGATGAGTGGGAAGGTGAGTGCAAGTCTCACAAGGAGTCTATTGTGGCATACATCCTAAACCTCAGGACAAGGCTCAGGGAACACATGGGCTTGGCCCAGGAGAACCTGGCAGAAGCCCAACAACAGAAAAATGCGTGGTATGACAGGAATGCTTGCGCTAGAGACTATGCTGTGGGGCAACAGGTATAGTTCTCATTCCTGTCAGATACAACAAGCTGCAAGCAGCTTGGGAGGGACTCTACAAGGTGGTAAGAAAGGTAAGTGATGTTAACTACATGATGAAACTGCTAGGCAGAAGGCAGGGGCACAAATTGTACCATGTTAACATGATGAAACCTTACCATGACACGGAGGACCTTGTGCTGAGCATTTGCAGTAGCTTGCAGGAGGAGTCCGAGGGAGATATGGAGACTGATCTCAGTGAGGCTTGGGCTGACACCTCAGTGGAAGGGGAAGCAATGTTCCAGCAGCTATCTCCTACCCAGGTTCGAGAAATCCGAGCAGTGCTGCTGGAATTTGGGAACATGTTCAATGGGAAACCAGGGTGCACCACCTGGGGCAGCACCAGGTGGATACAGGACCCCAAAGGTCTATTAGGCAGGCCTCTTATAGAGTACCTGAGAGAGTCAAACAGACGCGGAGGGTGGAGGTACAGGAGATGTTGGAACTATGGGTGATTCAAGAGTCTAACAGTCCCTGGGCCTCCCCAGTGGTGCTGGTGCCAAAGAAGGATGACAGCACCAGGTTCTGTGTGGACTACAGTAAATTAAATAGTCACACAGAGTCAGATGCTTACCCCATGCCTAGGACAGATGAGGCCCTAGAGAAGCTGGGTGGGGCTAAGTATCTTACAACCATTGATCTTACCAAAGGATACTGGCAGGTGCCCTTGACTCCCAATGCTAACGAGAAGTCAGACTTTGCGACTCCTTTTGGCTTGTATGAGTTCACAATGATGCCCTTTGGGATGAAGAATGCCCCAGCAACTTCCCAGAGGCTGGTAGATCATATCCTAGTAAGAGCCAGAGGGTTTGCCCTTGCTTAGCTAGATGAGATTGCCATCTACAGCCATTCCTGGCCAGAGCACCTTCTGCATGTCAGGGAGGTGCTGGGCAGACTACAGAGGGCAGGGTTGACCATTAAGCCGAGCAAATGTCAGGTGGGTATGGCAGAGGTCTCCTACCTAGGACATAGAGTGGGGAGTGGTAAGATAAGGCCAGAACCTGCCAAAGTGGAAGCCATTCAGGCATGGCCTGCACCTGTTACTAAAAAGCCAGTGAGGGCATTTTTAGGGACAGCAGGGTACTACAGAAATTTTGTCCCCAGTTATAGTACCATAGCTGCTCCCCTTACAGACCTGACAAGGAAGAACAGGCCAGATAAGGTAGTGTGGACCCCAGCATGTGAACAGACATTCCAGAAGCTTAAAGAAGCCTTGGGAGGACCCCCTGTGTTAGCCAGTCCAGATTATAACAAATAATTTGTTGTGCAGGTGGATGCATCAAACCATGGGGTGAGGGTTGTACTTAGCCAGATTTCTTCAGAGGGGGAAGAGCACCCAGTGGTTTATCTCAGTTGTAGGCTCCAACCCAGGGAAGAATGCTATGCAGCTGTAGAAAAGGAATTTCTAGCTATATTGTGGGCACTGCAGAAACTTCAGCCTTATCTGTATGGAAGGAAATTCACTGTTATGACAGATCACAACCCCCTAACACAGTTAAACAGAGCCAGCCAGCAAAATGCCAAGTTGCTAAGATAAAGCCTGGGGTTGCAAGCATATATGTCAGTGCAGCACCACAGTGGGATTAGCAATGCCAATGCAGATGGGCTCTCAAGACAGGAAATGGGGTAAGGTATACTCAGATAGACCTACACCTCTCAAGCAGCATTTCTCAAGCGTTTATAGGTTCATAGGTAAGTACTAGGCTATTGGCCCTAGGGCCTATATAAGCCTAGTCAAAAAGGTACCCTGGCTTTCGCCACCCAAGAAAATTATTTTCCTGTGCCCCTGTCGAGCAGAGCCACAGAAGTGATCCCCGGGGGGAATTTCCTATTTCCCATCCAGAGATCAATATTTTTCTTGAAGAGTGCTAATGAGGAGCTCTGTTTGACATAGACAGGTAGTCTGTTCCAGAGTATGGGAAGTCTCTGTGACAGGAATCTATCCCTCCAGCATGTTCTGTTTATTGGGGTGACAAGGTTTAGGTCCCTACAGCGTGTAGTTCAGAGGGATTGGGATTTCTTTAAGTGGAGCATGTTCAACAGCTCTGGGTTTGACATAGCTTTGTATGTTAGGCAGAGATCGCCCCTGAGTAGGCGATATGTGACGGAGTAAAGCTGGAGTTTTTTGAGACGGTCTGTGTAGGATATCTGTTTGAGGCCAGTAATCCTCTTTATGAGGTATTTCTGTGGCCTCTCCAGTTGTTGTAGATGTCTTGTGAGGTACATACCAAAAGGGGCGCTGTACTCTATAATGGGTCTAATGAGTGATGAGTAGAGGGGAACAATGACCTCTTTTTTTCTGAATGAGAAACCTTTTGTGATGAGGTGTACCATGTAGAAGGATTTCCTGACCATTGTGGTGATGTGATTATCAAAGGAGAGACTACTGATCACCTGTGTCCCAAGGTCTCTTATCACACTTTTGGTGTTAAGTACACTACCACCTATGTGGTAGTTCATGGGTACAGAGTTTTTACCAAAGGGGATGACAATGCACTTTTTGACATTGAGCTTCAGGCCATGGCTTTGACACCAAGCATCTGTCTCAGTGAGGCCCTTTTGTAGGATGCCCACATCCTTAGGAGTTTTGATTATGGCTCCCAGTTTGCAGTCATCTGCAAACTTCATTAGCCAAAGACCTTCTGTGTTAGCCGGTACTTCAGAGAAGTAGTTACCAAACAGGAGAGGACCCAGTACTTGAACCCTGTGGTACTCCACTTGTCACTGGTCTGAAGTCGAATTTTGAGTCTGCTACTTTCACAGTGTGGGTTCTGTCCAAGAGCCAGTTGACAACCCATCTTGTGACATAGGGATTTATACCTAGTTTAGTGAGTTTATCTATAATTCCAGAGTGGGGGATGGTATCAAAAGCCTTGGCAAGATCTAGATAGGCTAAGTGAACCACCTTACCCTCATCTATGGCTTTGGTGACTGCTTCAAAGAAGTCACCAAAGGTTTAGGAGACATGATCTTCCTTTTACAAACCTGAACTGGGTGGGGTCCAGAGTTTGAAGATTACCAATGTCTTTGTTTATGAGCTCCATGATGATACATTCCATGGCCTTGCAGACCAGGCTCGTCAGGCTAATGGGACGGTAGTTCCCAGGGTCCGTCGAGGCTCCCCCTTTGTGGAGTGGGATAACGGTCACTGTGCGCCATTCAGTGGGCACAAAGCCTGAGGTGGGGCTATGATTGAACATGGTACTTAGGTAGGGTGCCAGCTCGTTCTGTAGTTCATGTAGAATGCAACCTGGGATATTGTCAGGTCCCATGGATGCTGTGTTCTTGGCTTTGGAGAGTGTGTTTTTTACCTGTGCAGCCATGATTACAGGAACTTTGCATTCTTCCGGTATAGAGATGGGCCCTCTAGGGGGTGAGAGGGGGGTAAAGTTAGCACTGAACCTATCTGCCAGGATGTTGGCAATATCAGTTGGTTCTGTATATTGAGTGCCATTGTGCTGTAACTCAGAGCAGATCTGAGTGTTGCCATTGAGATTCTTGACATAGCTATAGAATGCTTTGTGGTTGTCTTTAGAGTCAGTGGCAATTTTGTTTTTGTAATTACACTAATATAGTCGCAAACAACTAAGTAAAAATAAAAATAGATTCCAAACTGCAAGTAGGATAAATCTCTTACGAATTTATTTAGAACAACCACCACATATAAGCACTTTCATCTCATAATGAGACTTCATCAGATACAACTATAACAGTGCTACACCTACTATATATAATGTCTTAATGACCTTAATTAATTATACAATTAAACCATTTTTAAAGCAGTAGTACCAACTAATTTTTAAAAAAGCACATAATATCATTTTATATCATAAACATTATACAAAATGTAATAAAGTGCAGAATATATTAAAAATATATCAAAAATGTGTTTAAAAATGTATTAAAAATATATTAAATAAACGCAGATGGATAAAATTTCTCCCTTCATAGATATAAAAAAACAGATTTACAATAAATTTGTAATAGATTTATAATTGATCTATGATAGGATAGAACTCAATATTACTAAGGATGAAGTAAATGTACAAAACATATTATAACAAATATGTTAAACTTTTGCTGCCTTTTCAATAAGTGTAGGCTTAATACTAATGTATTCATTAAGACCTGGGGGGTATTAGTTGGCCTTAAGTCTCAGTTGCCATCTTAATTCCCTATTTAATAATAAATTCTTTAAATCACACCCCCCCCCGTTATTATTTTTAGCCAAGTCAATAATGCCAAATTTAAAACTACTAAAAAATGGACAGGAAACCGAATGTTTGTATAGGGCACTGGTGTCTTTTTTAATCCTAATGTCATAAAAATGTTCATATATTCTATCTTTTAGTGCCCTTTCAGTTTTCCCTATGTAAAATGATGAACAGTGTGTACAAATAGCCATATATACCAACATTCTACTGTAACAATTACCTTTACAAAATTTGACAACACTATCCAAACCATTGTTCAATTTTACAGATTCTTCCTTAAAAATGTGTGAACATTGTGCACACCTACCACAGGAGCTAGTTGCCTTTTTGCTATTCTCATTCTTATCAGCGGTTTCAAAAAATCTTTTGAAATTCATTCCTGTCCTATAAATAAAGTGTGGTTTATTTCCTATCACTTCATATAATTCCTTATTAGTTTTTAATATACACCAATTGGCTTCCACTATTTGTGTAAAAAAGTCAGAAAACATATTAAATTCAGTAACACATGCCCCCTGATAATTTTTTGTTGTTGTTACTTTATCAGATTCTGCCACAATTTTAAAGGGTTCACCTAATAAAGCTTTGTATTTGGTACCCCAGCCATTATAAACTTCTTCCAGTACTTTACCAACTAGGTCCCTGGGGTATCCTCTCTCAATAAACTTTTTGCCAAGAAAAATAAATTCTTCAAATAAGTCAGAGAAGTCAGAGGTCATCCTAGCCAACCTGACAGCCTGGCCCTTAAATCAGACTCCTTTTCTGATGGAAAGGATGAGAACTATTGTGGTGCAAATAACTATTACACCATTGTATAATTAATTAAGGTCATTAAGACATTATACATAGCAGGTGTAGCACTGTTATAGTTGTATCTGATGAAGTCTCATTATGAGATGAAAGCGCTTATAATATGTGGTGGTTGTTCTAAATAAATTTGAGAGAGATTTATCCTACTTGCAGTTTGGAATCTATTTTTATTTTTACTTTGTTTTTGTAATTAGCTTTGGAGGATTTTATGAGGGATCTCAGCTTCTTGCTGAGGCTAACCAGGGAGCTCCTCCAGTCATGGGATTTTACTCTTTTTTGCAACAGTTTCTTTCTTCTGTTGCAGGGTTTGTTTATGGCAGAGGACCACCAGATTGGCTTCCTTTTTTTGGAGGATAGCAGCTTGGTTCTGTTATGGATAGCACGATCCATGCACTCGTGTAAGTGCTTATAAAGTGCATTTGTGTAGTATTCAGCAGTCGTACCTCTATTGTCCATATGCATGGGTGTCATGAAGTTTGCCAATTCTGTCTTAAGAAGTGTGAAGTTGGCTTTGGAGAAGTTTTTTATGGTGATTTCACTAATGGGGAATGGGGGCAGGATGTGGATGTCTAGGGTGATTAGCTTCTGGTCATATCTGACCGACAAGGAATTGACCTCTGGTGTGGAACACCAGTCGCCCATGTTGGTAATGACAAGGTCTAGGATATTGCTGCCTCTGGTGGGGGTATGAATAAGTTGATCCAAGGCGTTGGAATTTATGAATTCCAGAAAATGTTGAGCAAAAGAGTTGGTACATGAGTAGTTTTCCCAGTTAATGGTGGGGTAGTTGAAATCGTCCATTATTAGGATTTTGGGTTGTACCCTAATATTTTCCAGTGTATCAAGAAATGAGGAGTGGGAATCCTGGGGCATGGTGGGGGGTCTGTAGCAAGCTACAATTTGGATTGCAGTCTTGTCCAGAGTTAGTTGCACTTGGATAATCTCGGATGCATTATGCTGTGCAACTTGAAAAACTAGCTTGAGTTCTGCGGGGAGGGGGGGGTGAAGGCTGCCAGTCTAGCCAGATAGAATTTTATGGATAATTCTGTCATTTGTAAATATTAATGTAAGCCACAGGCTTAATGTCTTAAATGGAAAAATGCTGTTACAAAAATGTAACAACAGTGCACTCTGCTGACCAAGTAAAACATGTTGTGACCCTTTGATCCAAAGTTGGCTCTGGCCTATCTAGATGAAGGAATTCTTGCTATTGTGTTAAGCCCAGAGTTAATGCCCAGAATTTGCATACATAAATGTCCTTTATTGCTCTGGTTTCTGCCCAGAGGTGAACAATGTAAATGTAGTTTCTGTTAGCCTGGGAACCCAGGGAAGTGTGAAGAATGATGCAATGTGAACCAGGAATGTGATTTTAAAAACAGAGACTCAGAGAGCATTAAGCATTTTTGTCTTGATCATCCAACTCATCAGCACTCTGCCTTTGCTCTATATGTAAGTTTATCTTAGACTTGTGTTTTCTCTTATAAATAGCTAGAAACTAGAAAGATTAGACTAAGTGTTTTTCTGTGATGTCAGAACTGTACTACTGAATTATTTTAAGTATTTCTCTGTGATCTCTGAACTCTTGACTAGCACTGTGTAGTAAAAAGTATTGTCTTGTGTTTTTAATTATTTATTATTAAATATTTTTAAACCCTTTTAACTGTGGCTGTTTTGTGTAGAGATAATTTAAGCTCTAGAGTACATTGCATGTATATAGTGATTCTGTACCAAGTCACTCTAATAAGCCTTGACTGTTTAGTCGCACTTACCAATTGGTTAATAATATTGCACAGTAATAATTGGACACCCTTTTAAAGGCCTTTGAGTAGCTGATAAATATTAGTGAGTGGTGGCAGCTGGTACTACCATATAATCTGGGAAAAAGGGGCACAGCTACAGAGCCTGGGCCAGCCTTCCCCAGGAGTGTCTGTGTGGTTGTATAAACTCTTCTCAAAGTGTGTGTGTGTATATATATATATATATATATATATATATGTGTGTGTGTGTGTGTGTGTGTGTGTGTATGTCAGCTACTTAGGCAGGGACACGAAGCACTGGTTGGACAGAGAGGGTGCTGGAGGCTTTAGCTTGCCCATTAGGCTGAGATCTGGACCCTAAAGCTGTGCCAGTGGTGAGTCTTATTGGGACTTGGAGAGCAAGGGAGCGACCAGCCCCAGACTGACTGTGATCTCTGTGTGCTCTTAAGGGAGATTACACTTTACTGTGTGCATTTGTTGTCCTTCCCTCCTATACAAGAAGCCCCTCACAGGTGTTAGTGGTGAGGATTGAGACTCCTTGATTGCTGGGCCAGGGCACAGGCATCACACCAGTGTTAAAACTATGTGGATTACATCACTGAATATGTCATTGGTTAACTAATTGTTATTTAGTATTTTTGTGATCAGGACATATTTTATAGCTGATGAAGTGTTTCTGTATGTGAAAGCCTGTTTCGTATGATTTCATTAAATTTATAGCTGTGTACTTTCTGTTTATTTCATTAGTCTCTGGCTTTTGGTAGAGTGTCGCACTGTACTAGCACTATTCATATTATTACTAGTGTGTGATATTCTCCTTTTGTACCTTGAATCTTCTTTGTCTTAAATGATAAGATTTAACTTAAGAGACCCTGTGAAGGGGTTAACTATTATTTCCTCTTATGATATCGTAATTTGGTATTTTTCAGATATTTACCCTGTTTTAGATCCTACAATAGCAAATCATACTCAGGTAAACTCACACATCTTGACTGAATTTATTTATTTTCTTATTTGACATTTGCTAACCAGGTTTGTCTGGCAGGGCAAGTGCCCTTTTTCAGCAGAGACTCAAGGAGAAAAGCTCCATTACAGCAAATAATTTTTTAAAATCAGTGAGTATTTGCACTTATAATCAATACAGCATTAAACATGCTGGAGGGATAGGTTCCTGACCCAGAGACTCACCAGACTCTGGAATAGATTGCCCATACATCTCAAGCAGAGTGCCTCTTTGGCCTTCTTCAAAAGGAACCTTGATGATTGGATGGGAGAAAGAAAATTCCACATGGGGATTATGTCAGTCACCCTACTAGACAGGGTTCCAGGGAAGTAAATAGTGTGGGAAGAAATAGCCAGGGAATTGTTATTGCTAGGTTTGTATAGGCCCTAGTGCCAATAGCCTAGTACCAACCTATGAACATACAATCAAGAGGAGGAACATACAGCAAAAATAGAATAAATTTTGTACAATGTATGAAAAGCAGAAAAATTAAACACTAAAAGTTACATTTATGTACCTTACAAGCACTGGAAGCACACTGAAAATCAATACATTGGAATGGGAAACTTACTAAGCTATGCATATGTCTAGGGAGGTGTACATGTGTCAGAGAGAGAATGATTCAGGCACAAAGTGAAATGAAGAGGAGGGGTATAGAATAAAAGAGGAGGGAGAGATTGGAGGTAGAAGTATAAAGTGAAGAATGGAGTATAGTGGAAGGAAAAGGTCAAGAGAGCAGGGGAGTCAAGAAATATAGAATAGTGGTAGGTATCCATGAGAAACAGTGGCATAAAGAGGGGGGAAAGAGGTAGGAGTAGGTAGGGATTGAGAAAAAAAGGGGGGAGGCAGAGTAGACACGGTTCAAGTAGGATCTTTACAGGGGCAGCTCCAGGAGTTAAGCAGATATTCCTTTATAGTGAATTTGAAGTTAGATGGGTTTTGGATAGTTCTGATATGGAGAGGGAGCTGGCTGAGTGGCTATGCAGCATTTTCCCTACAGCTTTACTTGGTTTGGTGATTTAAAGGAGGTGCTGGTCTGAGCTGCGAAGTTCCCGATTAGGGACATAAGGAGAGACGATGGTTGATAGAGATGGGCAGGCTGTGGATTGATGGAGGATAGTATGTGTTGGAAGGAGTGTGATAGGAGGAGTTGGTTATGGAGTTCTAACCAGTGAAGCTTTTGTAAGGAGAGGCAGTGGTGTGAAGGATACGAGAGGTTAGTGGAGAATCTAGCAATTTTATTGTAGGGAAGCTCGAGTTTGGTTGACAATTTTTTTTGGAGGTTAGTGAAGATTGTGGTGGCGTATAGTATGGTAGACAGTAGGTAGGCTTGAGCTAGGGACAGTTTAGATTCTTGTGTTAAGAATTTTTTATTTCTGTATAGTAATCCTAGTTTTTGGTGTGTCTTCTTGATACAGTTATAGATGGGGATGTCGAATTTAAGTTCGTCATCTATATAAAGACCAAGAAATTTAGTGTGAGATTCGACTGCAATAGTAGTGTTGTTCAGAGAAGAGACTGAGAAGGAGGTTTTGAGGTCTTGGAGGGACTTGGGGAGGATGAGAAGTAGTTTAGTTTTATTGGGGTTAAGTATCAGTTGGTTAGCAGTGAGCCATCTTTCAAATGAGTGGAGGATGTCTTGAGTGAGTAGGTGTGGTAGATTGTCAGAGGTTGTGCTGATTGTAGAGTCATCAACATACTGTATGAGTGTGGAGAGGGGGCATGATTGGTAGAGATTATTAGTAAAGATGTTAAATAATAGTGGGCCAAGAATGGAGCCTTGGGTCACACCAGTTTGAACAGGGAGGAAAGGTGATGTTGCAGAGAGCCATTTGACTGATTGAGCTCTATGAGATAAAGCTCTATGTGAATGATTACACACAATACAAGCAAGACATATTAAGATAGCTGGTATTATGGGTGATGCCTTGATCATATCTCCCATTCTCTTCTTAAGGGAAGGAAAAAAGTCCTAATAAATTGTCACTTATAGTTTTATATTCCTGGGACATATTCAAGCTTCTGTAGCTTCAATTTGGTCTGATTCAATTTCCACTGAATGGCCCTTGTTAATACTATCCCTTTATTAACTCTTTCACCATTTTTTGTTGTCCTTTTTCTTTTATAAGCTTCCACCTGTTAAGAGGCTTGGTGCTTTAAACTTATAGAGAGATTCAGAAATTAAGACACTGATGACCAGAAACAAACTTGGCCTTGAACACAGAATCATAGCTTGGATGGGACCAGGGGAGGCAGTGGCCCCAGGTGCAAGATTTTAGAGGGTACAATTGACAGGTACTGCTTATTCTGTGGTGTAGTACCAGCATTCAGAAATTAATAAAAAATAAGTTATTTACTCACCATAAAGTTTCATTTGTATTGTCAGTTTTTTCATCTCTCCTCACCTATGAGTCCAGATCCGATCCATCAGATCTGGCTCTGCCATTACTGAGCTCTTTGCAACCAAAAAGTTCTTGGATACCTCCTCTTACTCACACTGCATCTCACTCTGTTACCTCAGATCTTGTTTCCTAGGGTTATCCCCATAAAGAAAGGAAGAGAACTTAAAGTTGAAAATTTTAAGGAGACCACTTCTGGAGTATTGGAGATAATAAAGATGGTCTGAATTATGCTTCCTGTCCAACCAGAAAAAACAAAGGCAAGGGACTTGGAGGGAGAGAATGTGAAGAGAGATGAAAAAATCGATAATAAAAATGGAATGTTATGGTGAGTACAAAACGTCTTTTATCTGATATTGTCAATTCTTCATCTCATCCTCCCATATGGGACCAAGTTCCCAGCTACCTTTACCCCAGGCAGACTCATGGGAGGATGTTTCTCAGAACCATAGAACCAAAGGAGGCTCTTCCCCCCGAGACCAAATCCAACTTGCAATGAGTGATAAAGGTATGATGACTGAACCAAGTGGCCGCTGCACAAATCTTGTCCATGGAGGCATTAGACTGGAAAACTGTGAAAGTGGCCATGGGCCTGGTTGAGTGAGTTTGAATAGGTTTTGAAGTATCTATACTTTTTGTGGTGTAAATAAAAGAAATGCAATCAGAAAGCCATTTTTCTAAGGTAACTTTGGATACTGGTAGGCCTTTCCTAGGGCCTGCAAAGGAAATAAACAACTGACTTGCTTTCTGAAACTCTTTAGTGCTATGCAGATAGAAACATAATTGTCTATGGACATCCAACAAATGTAGAACATATTCACCTTTGTTGCTGAAGTTAGGTAAATGTATGGTCTGATTAATATTAGTCTGTCAAACAACTTTGGGCAGAAAAGAGGGGTTGGTACGCAAAGAGATTCTGTCTTTATGGAAAATCAGATATGCGGACTGGGAGGATAGTGCTTGAATTTTTGATATTCATCTTGCAGATGTAATAACTAGAAAGTTTTCCAACACAGAAATTTTATATCACAAGTCTCTGCAGGTTCAAATGGGGACTGAACAATAAGAAGTAGTACCAAGGTTAGGTCCCATGGAGGAGAAGGATCTTTGTGAGAAGGCCTTAATAACAGGGTCCCTTTTTAATAAGGCTTTGCAAAGCTTGTGGGAAATAAGAGACACGTTATCTTTCCTAATGCGAAAATCTGAGATAGCTGCTAATTGTACCTTAATTGTAGAGGCAGCTGCCCCATTATTAAAAAGGTGAGCTAAAAATTCTAGAACGGAGTGAACAGGTGCTGTGAAGGGATCTACATTATGTTGTTCAGCCCAAATTACAAACCTCTTCCATTTACTCCTATAAAGTTTTTGAGTGGATAACTTATGGGAGAACATCAAAATATGATGGACCAGTGAGGACAGCATCAGTTGTCTGGCAATCAATGGAATTAAAGGAACCAAGACATCAGTTTGAATTGTGACAGTTGGGATGAATCATTCCTGTCGGATGTGGCAGAAGGTCTGCAACAGGTTGCAGTATCCAGGGTTCCTTCTGTAAAAGAGGACAGAGGAAGGGAAACCAGATTTGTCAAGGCCAAAATGAGGCAATGAGGATTACTGTTCTTTTCAACGTGTTTACTTTCTGAAGTAATTTAGGAATCAAGGGGATGAGGGGAAAGGCATACAATAGACTGAGAAGCCAATTGTGTACGACAGCATCCATTAGGGATTCCCTTGGTGGGGGGATTAGGGCAAAGTAGCCACTGAATTTGTTGTTTAGGGGATAAGCAAAGAGGTTGCAGCAAGGCTGGCCTCATCTGTGGAAAATGTCTTCCACTACTGTCTAGTTGAGGGACCACTCATGAGGCATGATAATGGATCTGCTCAATTTGTCCACTATCGCATTGGACTTTCCCAGAATGTGTGTTGCTATAAGAAAGCAGTTGGATGAGATCACCCAATGCCACACTCTGAGCACTTCTCAACACAAAGGGTATGATCTGGTTGCTTGTTTATGTATTAGACCACAGACATATTGTCTGACTGAATCATCACTGTTCCCAGAGGAAGAGCAGTCTGAAATGCCTGCAATGCTAGAAGCACTGCCCTCATCACCAGGATGTTTATGTGCAGATTGGCCTCATCTGCAGACCAGGTGCCTTGGACTGTCCTCCCCAGATAATGCCCCCCACCCCATCAAGGAAGCATCCGTGGTCATCGAAGTCTATGGCTGAGGGGGAACAAAGGGTTATCCTTGCATCAACTGTGCTGAATGAATCCACCATGAAAGGGTTCTTTTGCATGTGTCCATTATGATAATTTGATGAATAATTGACCATTGGGCAGCTAGAAGCCATTGAGGTATTTGCATGTGAAATCAGGCTAACAGAACTAAAACTATAGCTGCAGCTGTTGTTCCTAAAGCCTGTGGAACATGACAAGCAGCTACCTTCTTTTTTTGGATTAATCTGTGTGTTTGTCACCTGACTGTCACCACTCTGGAGGGTGGAAGTTTCACAATCACCTGAGTGGTGTCCATTAGTGCTCCCATGAACTCCAGTGTTTAAGAAGGGTCCAGGTGTAATCTTTGGTAATTTATGGTTATACCTAGTTCTGTACAGATTTGAAGAACACAGTCTCTTGCATGGATAAGTAGATGCCTGGTCAGTGCAGATATCAGCCCGTTGTCTAAGTAAGGAAATTACCAGAATCCTTGTCTCAGGTAAGCTACAACCACTGCCATGCATTTGGTGAACACTCTGGGAGAGGTAAGTAAGACCAAAGGGCAGCACTCTGAACTGGTAATGACTGGCTCCCAGCCAGAAGTGCAGGTGTCTTCCAGATCGTCTGTCCATTTTTATATGGTAGCATGCATCCTGAAGATATATGGAACACATCCAATCATCCTGTTCCAGGAAAGGAAGTATGGACTGAACCGTGACCATTCAGAACTTGCAGCGAACTGACGTTTAATATGCTGAGATCCAAACTTTTCTCCAGTCCCCTTTTTTCCTTTGGAACTAAAAAGAACCCTGAGTAGGTTCAAAATTCTCTCTGGCCTAAGGGGACCTCTTGGATGACTCTTTTTATAGCAGTTTTTGAATTTGAATGACTGCTTGATCCCTTTGACTGGGTGGAACATCTGGGATTTTTCTGTGGGGGGGGGGTTGATGAGAGAAGGGACTTTAGTAACCTTTGGATATTATCCTCTCCACCCACATAGTGGTGATTATCTTTTGCTAGGCTCTCCAGTGCAGCAATCAGGCTTCCTTTCAGGAGTGCTGGAAGGGTATCCTGAAGAAAGATTCTTGGGACCCTTGATTCTGTGGGCCAGCTCTGCCATGAGGGTGGCATCTTCTGTTATTGTTCTCCTTCTGTCTCTGGGGGAAAGCTTTCCAAGTGTGTCCTGAACCACATTTTAACGTCACCTCTCTGACCCTTAGGGTAAGATCTCTGAGGGGCAGAAAAATGTATGCCCACTGCAGAAAGGGTCTTACCTCCTTTTTCACACCCGGATAACTTATCTTTGACCATGGGACCAAAAAGGCATGTGCCGTCAAGTGGAGCATTGACAAATGAAGACTTAAAAGGCTCCGCAAAATCACATAGGTGTATTCAGGCATGCCACCTCATAGATATGAGTCTCATGGAAGAGTTAGCTACAGAGTGTAGGGTCATTAACTGGGAAGCCACCTTTTCTCATGCTCCCTCAGCTACTGCTCCTTCAAGGGTATTTGACAGCTCCTTGATCAGATCCTTTTGCAACCTGGTGAAATGGGAAAGGTAGTTCAGTGATTGTAAGGCAAAGTTGCTGAAGAAAAGACTCACTTCCTGCATCTATCCATCATCCTAGAATCCTTATTAGGAGGATGAATAGTGGAACTCTCCTATGACAGTTCCTTTATAGTCACCACTGCCATGACCATGGCATTTACTGCAACCCCTTTTGTCCAAAATGCCTTGTCAGCTGGAGCAGTAATTATGTTGTTTGGTCTCCAGGAATAGGTTTGATGCAATCTGGAGTCTCCCACACCCACAGAGAGATCAAACCTATGAGCTCATTGGTGGGCGTAGTCACCCAGGAGGTAGATGGTCAGGAACCAAAAGCCACTAAGTACACTGACTTCTCAGATGAAGGATTACTGGACTGCCAGTCACCTCTCTGTTTTAAATTCTCCAGGATATCAACTAAGGAAATATCTTCAGGAGGTGACCATGGGGATCCCTCTCCCTCATCACGGTCAGTGTCCTCTGTGGCTGACTCCACAGTGGAGTCCTAATGCTTCCTCTTCAGTGGGGTACTTTGAGGAGTTATGAGAAGAGGCAGGGGTACCCCAATGGGTATCCTGGTCCCATTGTCCCTGTGGAACTTCCTGGTCAGAAGTGCACAAGGAACATTGATGGAAATGAAAATCTGAGGGGGCAAGTGACCTTCTAGATGTGGTGGCAGCTAAAGCCCTCTCCACAGCCCCAAAGGCTGACTGCTCCTGAGTGGAAAGGAACTCTGGCTCCAACAAGTCATGCTTGTGGGATGGGGTCCCCTCCAGACCAGAAGACAGTTCGCCTGGGGTGGAAACTGGAGCCAGGCTCACCTGAGCAGAAGCCCAGAGGTGCATCAACTGCTCTAAATGTCTGATAATCTATCACACGCATTGTCCAGAAGGTCCACTGTAGCTCCAGGAGCTCTATGGTTCCAAAGAGGTCAAAGAGCTCTGAGCAAAGGTCTGATCAGAGAAAAGAGACATCTTTGGATCCAAGCTGAAAGACACCGAGCATATCAGATATGATGACACCCATGCTTGCCCTGAAGTTGGAGGTGGAGTTAGTGGGGCAGTGGATGGCTTGGATAGACCTTGAACCATGTGGGTTGAGGCCAAAGGGGACTTAGTGATGTAGTATGATCTTCTGTAACATCTGTTCCACGTCTTCTTCAGTAAGGCTCCTGGTTGAATGGGAAAAGGACACTGACGGGGATTTAGGTCTGCTCAAAAAGGGAGACAGTACCCTCAAAGGAACAGGGTCAATAGTCTGGGAGTACTAAGTCCTTGGAAGAGTCATAATTGGTTTAAATGGACTTGTTGTCAGATCCAACATCAATGGATCTGATCTACTCTTACCAGATAGACTTGGAGCTGAAGAACCTGGATCCAACAGAGAAATGCTCGGCACCGAAGGCTCCAACTGTGTCACAAATTCAGAAGCTTTGGAAGGTTTCAAAGTCTTAGATCTCAGCTCTGAAAGATATATCAGAGCTGAGGAAGGCCTCTTATTTCCTCTGTCACCACATTTGGAGGAAAAGGAAGAAGCAGGGTTCGAATGAGCTGATTTTGATTTGGAGGATGTCACCAATTTGGGATCACTACCAGAAATGGCCTCTTTGAATACAGATGGTAGCATGCCCCTCAGAATGAGCTTATTCTTCCTTTCAACCAAAGCCCTGTGGTTAAAGCAATGGCAGATAGCACAATCTTCCTGTAGATAGAGGGGCCCTAGACAGTAAATGCACAGAGAGTGGAGTCACTGAAGGGCATTCTCAGTGGTGCAGCGGTAGCAATGTCGTCTCGCAGCAAGAGGTTCTCTGGTTTAATTCTCAGCTGAGGTGCCTTCTGTGCAGAGTCTGCATGTTCTCCCTGCATTCATGTGGGTTTTGTCTGAGTGCTCCACTTTCCTCCCACATCAGAAAGACACGCGTCTGGAGCATTTCTTCTGGGGCCTCTACTGAAAATTACCTTCATTCCAAGTCCGACTTTCCCGGTTAACAAATGTTGAATAAAATAAATACATTTTGTGACCACACTTTGTGCATTTCTTAAAGCCTGTTTGCTCTGCCTGCTTCTCATCCATGATGAAGAAATGAAAGGACACAAATACACTCATACACACATGCACATAAACAGACAGAGAAGAAATACTACTAATGATAGTAGTAAGAATACTTCTAATGGAGAGTAACCTAGTACAAAAAATGGTTACTAGTGGGGAAAAATGGAGAGAGAGAGAAACTGAAAGTAACCTAATAAAAAAAGTGGTTACTATTGAAAAAGGAATTCAGAGACAAAGGGGAGCTAGGAGAAAGCTAACTACACAACAATGAACAAGAATTAGGAAGAAAGGAAAAAATTATAATAACTATCACCTGGCAATCCAAGAGCTAAAGGTTTGGACCACATCTTTGTGAAGCGGCAAACAAAATCTGAGGTAACAGGGATAGATGCGTTGTGGGTAAGGGGAGGTATCCAAGAGCTTTTTGGTTGCCACAAACTTAGTAATGGCATAGTTAGATCTGATAGATCAGATCCAGACCCATATGTGAGGACAAGATAAAAAATTGACAATATCAGATCAAAAGTTATGTTCTCATCATATCAGTGCATCTGTCTTGTCTGTCCTTTCTCAACTGATTGATTTCTGATCAGACTTCGGATCAAACTTTGAATATTTTTCATACTTTTGCTCCAATAGCTCAACCTCTTCCCCTTACTCATAATCCTCTATAAATCCTGTATAACCTCAGAAAGAGTTTGCCCTGGCATTCAAATGTCCTAACCAATAACAAAGCTGTATAAACATGAAGCAATCTAGCAAACTACAACCAAAACTCTAGAGAAAGAGAAGAAAGAAGAAAAATCTGGAGCTTGTTTAGGAAAAGACCAATAGGAAGATCCTCCAGGTCATATAAAGAGACAATATTGAAAACTTCCACAAACGTAAGGTGGAATGGAAGGAGGGAGATTGAGGAAGGGTGAAAACAGACATCACAGGTGTATTGTTGTGGTGAGCACATAACTTTTATATCTGATGTTATCTTTTATGTCCATTATTCAACAAATGGGGTGGGGTCCCCAGCTAGAAGAATCCCAAGGTTTTCCTCAACGAAGAGATATTCTGGAGTATATGGAGTTGAATGCCACCCCATCCCTAGATAAAATGTCCAATGAGCAATAAAGGTATGAGAATTGGACCAACTGGCAGCCGCACAGATGTCATCTATAGAAGCTCTAAACATGACGGTGGGATAAGGAGGAAACAAACCTTGTGGAGTGAGCCATAGGGGATCTTGGTAAAGTCAGTCCATTTTCTTTACAAACAGAGATACAGTCAGTGAGCCATATGGCTAGAGTTACCTTTGACACAGACTGACCTAATTTAGCCTTTGAAAAGGAAACAAATAATTGTTCAGATTTTCTTAGATCTCTAGTTCTGTGGAAGTAGAACCTCAGTTGCTTTTGTACATCCAACAAATGAAGCATATATTCCCCTTTGTTTGAGAACCTTGGGAGAAAGACTGTCAAACTGATGGAGTGACTGAGCGCTGACTCTGATGCTACCTTAGGTAGAAAACAGGAGTTCATTTGGAGGGAAATTCTATCATTATGAAAAAATAATTGGTAAAGTAGCTGGGAATATATTTTCTGGAGTTCTGACACTCACCTGGCTAACATAATAGTCACTAGAAAAATGGTTTTCCAAGACAAGAATTTCAAGTCCATCTTTATATAAAGTTTGAAGGGGGCCTGAGTCACAGCCCGAAGAAGCACTGTCAGATCCCAAGCAGGAGTCGGGTCTTTAATAGGAGGTCTGAGTAAAAAGGTACTTTTGAGGAATACATTATACAATCTTAGGAAAGCCAAGAGGAATGAGCCTTGCACCTATGTGGAAATTGAAATTGCAATGAGTTGTACCCTGACTGTAGAATAACTAGCTCCACTATGAAAAATGGATGTGAGGAAATCAAGAATAGCTGGAATAGGAGCTGAAAAGGGATCAAAATGGTCTGTCATGATCCCATCCAAAAATCTTTTCCATTTACACTTATACACCTTCCTAGTAAAATCTTTCTAAGATGTAAGAATGTGCCAAACTGGAGAAGAAAGCCTGGACTGTCTAGCCATCACTGGAAGTGGAGAAACCATGTGGTAAGTTTCAGGGACTGTATGTCTGGGTGAGGTAGCCCATACAGATGAGACAGAAGATTTGGAGAAGTATCCAGTGCCTAGGGAGGGTGTACTAGATAAGGCTGTGATGCCTCTCCTCTGAGACAGTGATCAAGGAGCCTCAATCCTCACCAAAGACTCCAGTGAGATACATAAAGTATTTCCAGAAGCAGCTTTCTGCACCAAGCACAATTTACCTTAAGAGCA
The DNA here is from genome assembly GCF_019279795.1 of Protopterus annectens. Lineage (NCBI taxonomy): Eukaryota > Metazoa > Chordata > Ceratodontiformes > Protopteridae > Protopterus > Protopterus annectens. Next base: position 449,431,888 of record NC_056739.1, read on the forward strand.
CACAGGAAACGCACTTTTGTCCTGGGGCTGGGTTTCTCTTTCTCTCCCCAGGCCCCAATTAAGACTCCCCACTGACACATCTGCAGAGTTGAGTCCTCAAGCCAAGTCCTCCACCACCCTCTCCATGAAATCAGTGTTCTGTGTCCTTGCTTCAAGTAGCTGACACACACACTCTTTGAGATATGATTATTCACACACACACACACACACGCCTGGGAAATGCTGGCACAGATTTACCAGCTATGCCCCCTCTGCCCTGACTATAAGGTAGATACTGCCACCAGAAAATTCAAAGCCAGCTACTCTAAGGATCTTACAAGGGTACCCAATTATACTGAGCAAAATTAATATTAATACAAATAGTAATGTTTAACTAATGCAGCAAGGCTTTCAGGAGCGGCCACAGTGTCAAAAAATAAATATTGGTAATCTCAAAGTTTAAAATATTCTCTAAAAGACCAGCCACAATGAAAAGTTGAAATATATTTAGTAATAAAAGAACATAAAAATACTAAATATCTATTTATAATAAACACCAGAGTTTCATTCATGGGAAATATTAAAAATAACACAGATTGATAGATTCATACAGATACCGAAAAACAGTACTTAACTAATCTCACTGTATTTTTCTGACTGATCTAAATTACTATTCTTTGGTTACTTACTAAAGGAAGGCAAGATGAAGTGGGTGAGTGATCCCTCTTTGACAGGTTTCAAAAAATGACTGCCCTGAGACTTCTGTCTAATCTAGTATTAAAACATCATTTCAGTTGTGGATTACAGAATAACATCACATACATCTGGTCACTTGATTTTTGGTTCCCATTGTGATGCCCGTGCACTGACCCAGCAATCAAGGAGCCTCAATCCTCACCAGTAACGCCAGTGAAGGGCATCCATATAGGGAAAAAAATAATAAATGCACACAAAGTAAAGTACAATTTCCCTTAAGAGCGCACAGAGATCACAGGCAGCCTGGGGCTGGTTTCTCCCTTTCTCTCAAGGTCCCCAATAAGACTCCCCACTGGCACAGCTATAGGGTCCAAATCTCAGCCTAGTGGGCAAGCGAAAACCTCTAACACCATCTCTGTCCAACCAGTGCTTTGTGTCCCTGCCCACGTTGCTGACACACACAGACTTTGAGATAAGAGTTATATACAACCACACAGACACTACTGGAGAAGGCTGGCACAGGTTCTCCAGCTGTGCCCCTTTTATCCTAACTATATGGTAGCACCACTCGCCACCACCCACTAATATTTATCAGCTACTCAAAGGCCCTTATGAAAGGGTGTCCAATTATACTGTGCAATATTATTATCCAAATGGTACGTGCAATTAACGGTCAAGCCTTATTTGGAGTGACTTTGTACAGTATCACTATATATATGCCATGTACTCTACAGATTAAATTATCTCTACACAAAACAGCCACAGTTGAAAGGTTTTAAAAATATTTAATAATAAATACTAAAAATATAAGACAATACGTCTTACTACACACTGCTCATCAAGAGTTCAGAGATCACAGAGAAATACTTAAAATAACACAGAAGAAAAGTTCTGACATCACAGAAAAACAACCTAGTCTAATCTTCCTATTTCCTAGCTATATCTAAGAGAAAACACTAAAGTCTAAGATCCTACTTACATACAGACATAGGCAGAGTGGTGAGTTGGATGTTCTCAAGGCAAATGCTCTCATTCTTTCAGTCAAACTGATAACACAGTACCACGGATTCATTTCAGATTACACCATTTCTTTTTGGTTCCCAAGCTAACAGAAACGCAGAGGTTAATAGCCCTTTTGATCTTGCAGCTGGTCAGGAAGCCAGATCAATAAAAGAAATTATATATGTAAATTCTAGCCATTAATTCTGGCCACAAAACAATAGGCAGAATGCTTCCCTCTAGACATCTCTGCTCCGAGTTTTAGATCAAAGGATTTCACAATGCTTGACTTATCAGCTTTCTTACAGCAGAGTGAATTGTTGTTACATGTTTTTCAGTTCAACATCCAATACAGTCTTTTCACATTTAAGAGAAAAAGCCTGTGGCTTACATTAATATTTACAAATGAGAGAATGATCTACAAAATTCTATCTAGCTAGGCTGGCAGCCTTTACATATCTTCACACATCCCCCCCGGGAACTCAAGCTAGTTTTTCAAGTGACCCTTGAGAAACGTTGCTTGAGAG